>NW_028181648.1:0-42804 GCF_963514085.1 Chelon labrosus | reverse complement strand
GAAATGTGCAAAAAAGCATCCTATCGCTCTGAAACGGCTGTTTTGCTCTCCACCACATTTACTGTCAGACTGGCCGAATTAGACCGATTCTGCCTCTTTCTTGCCTCTGCATGTGAAGAACAGGGTGCTTGTGAGCATATTGTGCAGTTTCAAGCAGGTAGCTGGCTTGGAACGGGACCGGTGGGGCAGAGCAATCCTAGCGGCTCGCCCGAGCAGTGGAAGCCGGCGAGGGTGCGCGTTCAGCCGGATGAATGGGGCGCTGTCAGGGCCCCTCTCGTGGAGGATAAAAATCATGCTTTTTCCCTCATTACACATCCCATGCGAGCTTGTAATGATAAAACCTCATCCAAATCACACATTGCAGCTCAATATTCAGTGAGGACAGGGCCTTTTTAAGTCGAAATGTGCAAAAAAGCATCCTATCGCTCTGAAACGGCTGTTTTGCTCTCCACCACATTTACTGTCAGACTGGCCGAATTAGACCGATTCTGCCTCTTTCTTGCCTCTGCATGTGAAGAACAGGGTGCTTGTGAGCATATTGTGCAGTTTCAAGCAGGTAGCTGGCTTGGAACGGGACCGGTGGGGCAGAGCAATCCTAGCGGCTCGCCCGAGCAGTGGAAGCCGGCGAGGGTGCGCGTTCAGCCGGATGAATGGGGCGCTGTCAGGGCCCCTCTCGTGGAGGATAAAAATCATGCTTTTTCCCTCATTACACATCCCATGCGAGCTTGTAATGATAAAACCTCATCCAAATCACACATTGCAGCTCAATATTCAGTGAGGACAGGGCCTTTTTAAGTCGAAATGTGCAAAAAAGCGTCCTATCGCTCTGAAACGGCTGTTTTGCTCTCCACCACATTTACTGTCAGACTGGCCGAATTAGACCGATTCTGCCTCTCTCTTGCCTCTGCATGTGAAGAACAGGGTGCTTGTGAGCATATTGTGCAGTTTCAAGCAGGTAGCTGGCTTGGAACGGGACCGGTGGGGCAGAGCAATCCTAGCGGCTCGCCCGAGCAGTGGAAGCCGGCGAGGGTGCGCGTTCAGCCGGATGAATGGGGCGCTGTCAGGGCCCCTCTCGTGGAGGATAAAAATCATGCTTTTTCCCTCATTACACATCCCATGCGAGCTTGTAATGGTAAAACCTCATCCAAATCACACATTGCAGCTCAATATTCAGTGAGGACAGGGCCTTTTTAAGTCGAAATGTTCAAAAAAGCATCCTATCGCTCTGAAACGGCTGTTTTGCTCTCCACCACATTTACTGTCAGACTGGCCGAATTAGACCGATTCTGCCTCTTTCTTGCCTCTGCATGTGAAGAACAGGGTGCTTGTGAGCATATTGTGCAGTTTCAAGCAGGTAGCTGGCTTGGAACGGGACCGGTGGGGCAGAGCAATCCTAGCGGCTCGCCCGAGCAGTGGAAGCCGGCGAGGGTGCGCGTTCAGCCGGATGAATGGGGCGCTGTCAGGGCCCCTCTCGTGGAGGATAAAAATCATGCTTTTTCCCTCATTACACATCCCATGCGAGCTTGTAATGATAAAACCTCATCCAAATCACACATTGCAGCTCAATATTCAGTGAGGACAGGGCCTTTTTAAGTCGAAATGTGCAAAAAAGCGTCCTATCGCTCTGAAACGGCTGTTTTGCTCTCCACCACATTTACTGTCAGACTGGCCGAATTAGACCGATTCTGCCTCTCTCTTGCCTCTGCATGTGAAGAACAGGGTGCTTGTGAGCATATTGTGCAGTTTCAAGCAGGTAGCTGGCTTGGAACGGGACCGGTGGGGCAGAGCAATCCTAGCGGCTCGCCCGAGCAGTGGAAGCCGGCGAGGGTGCGCGTTCAGCCGGATGAATGGGGCGCTGTCAGGGCCCCTCTCGTGGAGGATAAAAATCATGCTTTTTCCCTCATTACACATCCCATGCGAGCTTGTAATGGTAAAACCTCATCCAAATCACACATTGCAGCTCAATATTCAGTGAGGACAGGGCCTTTTTAAGTCGAAATGTGCAAAAAAGCATCCTATCGCTCTGAAACGGCTGTTTTGCTCTCCACCACATTTACTGTCAGACTGGCCGAATTAGACCGATTCTGCCTCTTTCTTGCCTCTGCATGTGAAGAACAGGGTGCTTGTGAGCATATTGTGCAGTTTCAAGCAGGTAGCTGGCTTGGAACGGGACCGGTGGGGCAGAGCAATCCTAGCGGCTCGCCCGAGCAGTGGAAGCCGGCGAGGGTGCGCGTTCAGCCGGATGAATGGGGCGCTGTCAGGGCCCCTCTCGTGGAGGATAAAAATCATGCTTTTTCCCTCATTACACATCCCATGCGAGCTTGTAATGATAAAACCTCATCCAAATCACACATTGCAGCTCAATATTCAGTGAGGACAGGGCCTTTTTAAGTCGAAATGTGCAAAAAAGCATCCTATCGCTCTGAAACGGCTGTTTTGCTCTCCACCACATTTACTGTCAGACTGGCCGAATTAGACCGATTCTGCCTCTCTCTTGCCTCTGCATGTGAAGAACAGGGTGCTTGTGAGCATATTGTGCAGTTTCAAGCAGGTAGCTGGCTTGGAACGGGACCGGTGGGGCAGAGCAATCCTAGCGGCTCGCCCGAGCAGTGGAAGCCGGCGAGGGTGCGCGTTCAGCCGGATGAATGGGGCGCTGTCAGGGCCCCTCTCGTGGAGGATAAAAATCATGCTTTTTCCCTCATTACACATCCCATGCGAGCTTGTAATGATAAAACCTCATCCAAATCACACATTGCAAATCAATATTCAGTGAGGACAGGGCCTTTTTAAGTCGAAATGTGCAAAAAAGCATCCTATCGCTCTGAAACGGCTGTTTTGCTCTCCACCACATTTACTGTCAGACTGGCCGAATTAGACCGATTCTGCCTCTTTCTTGCCTCTGCATGTGAAGAACAGGGTGCTTGTGAGCATATTGTGCAGTTTCAAGCAGGTAGCTGGCTTGGAACGGGACCGGTGGGGCAGAGCAATCCTAGCGGCTCGCCCGAGCAGTGGAAGCCGGCGAGGGTGCGCGTTCAGCCGGATGAATGGGGCGCTGTCAGGGCCCCTCTCGTGGAGGATAAAAATCATGCTTTTTCCCTCATTACACATCCCATGCGAGCTTGTAATGGTAAAACCTCATCCAAATCACACATTGCAGCTCAATATTCAGTGAGGACAGGGCCTTTTTAAGTCGAAATGTGCAAAAAAGCATCCTATCGCTCTGAAACGGCTGTTTTGCTCTCCACCACATTTACTGTCAGACTGGCCGAATTAGACCGATTCTGCCTCTTTCTTGCCTCTGCATGTGAAGAACAGGGTGCTTGTGAGCATATTGTGCAGTTTCAAGCAGGTAGCTGGCTTGGAACGGGACCGGTGGGGCAGAGCAATCCTAGCGGCTCGCCCGAGCAGTGGAAGCCGGCGAGGGTGCGCGTTCAGCCGGATGAATGGGGCGCTGTCAGGGCCCCTCTCGTGGAGGATAAAAATCATGCTTTTTCCCTCATTACACATCCCATGCGAGCTTGTAATGATAAAACCTCATCCAAATCACACATTGCAGCTCAATATTCAGTGAGGACAGGGCCTTTTTAAGTCGAAATGTGCAAAAAAGCATCCTATCGCTCTGAAACGGCTGTTTTGCTCTCCACCACATTTACTGTCAGACTGGCCGAATTAGACCGATTCTGCCTCTCTCTTGCCTCTGCATGTGAAGAACAGGGTGCTTGTGAGCATATTGTGCAGTTTCAAGCAGGTAGCTGGCTTGGAACGGGACCGGTGGGGCAGAGCAATCCTAGCGGCTCGCCCGAGCAGTGGAAGCCGGCGAGGGTGCGCGTTCAGCCGGATGAATGGGGCGCTGTCAGGGCCCCTCTCGTGGAGGATAAAAATCATGCTTTTTCCCTCATTACACATCCCATGCGAGCTTGTAATGATAAAACCTCATCCAAATCACACATTGCAGCTCAATATTCAGTGAGGACAGGGCCTTTTTAAGTCGAAATGTGCAAAAAAGCATCCTATCGCTCTGAAACGGCTGTTTTGCTCTCCACCACATTTACTGTCAGACTGGCCGAATTAGACCGATTCTGCCTCTTTCTTGCCTCTGCATGTGAAGAACAGGGTGCTTGTGAGCATATTGTGCAGTTTCAAGCAGGTAGCTGGCTTGGAACGGGACCGGTGGGGCAGAGCAATCCTAGCGGCTCGCCCGAGCAGTGGAAGCCGGCGAGGGTGCGCGTTCAGCCGGATGAATGGGGCGCTGTCAGGGCCCCTCTCGTGGAGGATAAAAATCATGCTTTTTCCCTCATTACACATCCCATGCGAGCTTGTAATGGTAAAACCTCATCCAAATCACACATTGCAGCTCAATATTCAGTGAGGACAGGGCCTTTTTAAGTCGAAATGTGCAAAAAAGCATCCTATCGCTCTGAAACGGCTGTTTTGCTCTCCACCACATTTACTGTCAGACTGGCCGAATTAGACCGATTCTGCCTCTTTCTTGCCTCTGCATGTGAAGAACAGGGTGCTTGTGAGCATATTGTGCAGTTTCAAGCAGGTAGCTGGCTTGGAACGGGACCGGTGGGGCAGAGCAATCCTAGCGGCTCGCCCGAGCAGTGGAAGCCGGCGAGGGTGCGCGTTCAGCCGGATGAATGGGGCGCTGTCAGGGCCCCTCTCGTGGAGGATAAAAATCATGCTTTTTCCCTCATTACACATCCCATGCGAGCTTGTAATGATAAAACCTCATCCAAATCACACATTGCAGCTCAATATTCAGTGAGGACAGGGCCTTTTTAAGTCGAAATGTGCAAAAAAGCGTCCTATCGCTCTGAAACGGCTGTTTTGCTCTCCACCACATTTACTGTCAGACTGGCCGAATTAGACCGATTCTGCCTCTTTCTTGCCTCTGCATGTGAAGAACAGGGTGCTTGTGAGCATATTGTGCAGTTTCAAGCAGGTAGCTGGCTTGGAACGGGACCGGTGGGGCAGAGCAATCCTAGCGGCTCGCCCGAGCAGTGGAAGCCGGCGAGGGTGCGCGTTCAGCCGGATGAATGGGGCGCTGTCAGGGCCCCTCTCGTGGAGGATAAAAATCATGCTTTTTCCCTCATTACACATCCCATGCGAGCTTGTAATGATAAAACCTCATCCAAATCACACATTGCAGCTCAATATTCAGTGAGGACAGGGCCTTTTTAAGTCGAAATGTGCAAAAAAGCATCCTATCGCTCTGAAACGGCTGTTTTGCTCTCCACCACATTTACTGTCAGACTGGCCGAATTAGACCGATTCTGCCTCTTTCTTGCCTCTGCATGTGAAGAACAGGGTGCTTGTGAGCATATTGTGCAGTTTCAAGCAGGTAGCTGGCTTGGAACGGGACCGGTGGGGCAGAGCAATCCTAGCGGCTCGCCCGAGCAGTGGAAGCCGGCGAGGGTGCGCGTTCAGCCGGATGAATGGGGCGCTGTCAGGGCCCCTCTCGTGGAGGATAAAAATCATGCTTTTTCCCTCATTACACATCCCATGCGAGCTTGTAATGATAAAACCTCATCCAAATCACACATTGCAGCTCAATATTCAGTGAGGACAGGGCCTTTTTAAGTCGAAATGTGCAAAAAAGCGTCCTATCGCTCTGAAACGGCTGTTTTGCTCTCCACCACATTTACTGTCAGACTGGCCGAATTAGACCGATTCTGCCTCTCTCTTGCCTCTGCATGTGAAGAACAGGGTGCTTGTGAGCATATTGTGCAGTTTCAAGCAGGTAGCTGGCTTGGAACGGGACCGGTGGGGCAGAGCAATCCTAGCGGCTCGCCCGAGCAGTGGAAGCCGGCGAGGGTGCGCGTTCAGCCGGATGAATGGGGCGCTGTCAGGGCCCCTCTCGTGGAGGATAAAAATCATGCTTTTTCCCTCATTACACATCCCATGCGAGCTTGTAATGGTAAAACCTCATCCAAATCACACATTGCAGCTCAATATTCAGTGAGGACAGGGCCTTTTTAAGTCGAAATGTTCAAAAAAGCATCCTATCGCTCTGAAACGGCTGTTTTGCTCTCCACCACATTTACTGTCAGACTGGCCGAATTAGACCGATTCTGCCTCTTTCTTGCCTCTGCATGTGAAGAACAGGGTGCTTGTGAGCATATTGTGCAGTTTCAAGCAGGTAGCTGGCTTGGAACGGGACCGGTGGGGCAGAGCAATCCTAGCGGCTCGCCCGAGCAGTGGAAGCCGGCGAGGGTGCGCGTTCAGCCGGATGAATGGGGCGCTGTCAGGGCCCCTCTCGTGGAGGATAAAAATCATGCTTTTTCCCTCATTACACATCCCATGCGAGCTTGTAATGATAAAACCTCATCCAAATCACACATTGCAGCTCAATATTCAGTGAGGACAGGGCCTTTTTAAGTCGAAATGTGCAAAAAAGCATCCTATCGCTCTGAAACGGCTGTTTTGCTCTCCACCACATTTACTGTCAGACTGGCCGAATTAGACCGATTCTGCCTCTCTCTTGCCTCTGCATGTGAAGAACAGGGTGCTTGTGAGCATATTGTGCAGTTTCAAGCAGGTAGCTGGCTTGGAACGGGACCGGTGGGGCAGAGCAATCCTAGCGGCTCGCCCGAGCAGTGGAAGCCGGCGAGGGTGCGCGTTCAGCCGGATGAATGGGGCGCTGTCAGGGCCCCTCTCGTGGAGGATAAAAATCATGCTTTTTCCCTCATTACACATCCCATGCGAGCTTGTAATGGTAAAACCTCATCCAAATCACACATTGCAGCTCAATATTCAGTGAGGACAGGGCCTTTTTAAGTCGAAATGTTCAAAAAAGCATCCTATCGCTCTGAAACGGCTGTTTTGCTCTCCACCACATTTACTGTCAGACTGGCCGAATTAGACCGATTCTGCCTCTTTCTTGCCTCTGCATGTGAAGAACAGGGTGCTTGTGAGCATATTGTGCAGTTTCAAGCAGGTAGCTGGCTTGGAACGGGACCGGTGGGGCAGAGCAATCCTAGCGGCTCGCCCGAGCAGTGGAAGCCGGCGAGGGTGCGCGTTCAGCCGGATGAATGGGGCGCTGTCAGGGCCCCTCTCGTGGAGGATAAAAATCATGCTTTTTCCCTCATTACACATCCCATGCGAGCTTGTAATGGTAAAACCTCATCCAAATCACACATTGCAGCTCAATATTCAGTGAGGACAGGGCCTTTTTAAGTCGAAATGTGCAAAAAAGCATCCTATCGCTCTGAAACGGCTGTTTTGCTCTCCACCACATTTACTGTCAGACTGGCCGAATTAGACCGATTCTGCCTCTTTCTTGCCTCTGCATGTGAAGAACAGGGTGCTTGTGAGCATATTGTGCAGTTTCAAGCAGGTAGCTGGCTTGGAACGGGACCGGTGGGGCAGAGCAATCCTAGCGGCTCGCCCGAGCAGTGGAAGCCGGCGAGGGTGCGCGTTCAGCCGGATGAATGGGGCGCTGTCAGGGCCCCTCTCGTGGAGGATAAAAATCATGCTTTTTCCCTCATTACACATCCCATGCGAGCTTGTAATGATAAAACCTCATCCAAATCACACATTGCAGCTCAATATTCAGTGAGGACAGGGCCTTTTTAAGTCGAAATGTGCAAAAAAGCGTCCTATCGCTCTGAAACGGCTGTTTTGCTCTCCACCACATTTACTGTCAGACTGGCCGAATTAGACCGATTCTGCCTCTTTCTTGCCTCTGCATGTGAAGAACAGGGTGCTTGTGAGCATATTGTGCAGTTTCAAGCAGGTAGCTGGCTTGGAACGGGACCGGTGGGGCAGAGCAATCCTAGCGGCTCGCCCGAGCAGTGGAAGCCGGCGAGGGTGCGCGTTCAGCCGGATGAATGGGGCGCTGTCAGGGCCCCTCTCGTGGAGGATAAAAATCATGCTTTTTCCCTCATTACACATCCCATGCGAGCTTGTAATGGTAAAACCTCATCCAAATCACACATTGCAGCTCAATATTCAGTGAGGACAGGGCCTTTTTAAGTCGAAATGTGCAAAAAAGCATCCTATCGCTCTGAAACGGCTGTTTTGCTCTCCACCACATTTACTGTCAGACTGGCCGAATTAGACCGATTCTGCCTCTTTCTTGCCTCTGCATGTGAAGAACAGGGTGCTTGTGAGCATATTGTGCAGTTTCAAGCAGGTAGCTGGCTTGGAACGGGACCGGTGGGGCAGAGCAATCCTAGCGGCTCGCCCGAGCAGTGGAAGCCGGCGAGGGTGCGCGTTCAGCCGGATGAATGGGGCGCTGTCAGGGCCCCTCTCGTGGAGGATAAAAATCATGCTTTTTCCCTCATTACACATCCCATGCGAGCTTGTAATGATAAAACCTCATCCAAATCACACATTGCAGCTCAATATTCAGTGAGGACAGGGCCTTTTTAAGTCGAAATGTGCAAAAAAGCATCCTATCGCTCTGAAACGGCTGTTTTGCTCTCCACCACATTTACTGTCAGACTGGCCGAATTAGACCGATTCTGCCTCTCTCTTGCCTCTGCATGTGAAGAACAGGGTGCTTGTGAGCATATTGTGCAGTTTCAAGCAGGTAGCTGGCTTGGAACGGGACCGGTGGGGCAGAGCAATCCTAGCGGCTCGCCCGAGCAGTGGAAGCCGGCGAGGGTGCGCGTTCAGCCGGATGAATGGGGCGCTGTCAGGGCCCCTCTCGTGGAGGATAAAAATCATGCTTTTTCCCTCATTACACATCCCATGCGAGCTTGTAATGATAAAACCTCATCCAAATCACACATTGCAGCTCAATATTCAGTGAGGACAGGGCCTTTTTAAGTCGAAATGTGCAAAAAAGCATCCTATCGCTCTGAAACGGCTGTTTTGCTCTCCACCACATTTACTGTCAGACTGGCCGAATTAGACCGATTCTGCCTCTCTCTTGCCTCTGCATGTGAAGAACAGGGTGCTTGTGAGCATATTGTGCAGTTTCAAGCAGGTAGCTGGCTTGGAACGGGACCGGTGGGGCAGAGCAATCCTAGCGGCTCGCCCGAGCAGTGGAAGCCGGCGAGGGTGCGCGTTCAGCCGGATGAATGGGGCGCTGTCAGGGCCCCTCTCGTGGAGGATAAAAATCATGCTTTTTCCCTCATTACACATCCCATGCGAGCTTGTAATGATAAAACCTCATCCAAATCACACATTGCAGCTCAATATTCAGTGAGGACAGGGCCTTTTTAAGTCGAAATGTGCAAAAAAGCGTCCTATCGCTCTGAAACGGCTGTTTTGCTCTCCACCACATTTACTGTCAGACTGGCCGAATTAGACCGATTCTGCCTCTCTCTTGCCTCTGCATGTGAAGAACAGGGTGCTTGTGAGCATATTGTGCAGTTTCAAGCAGGTAGCTGGCTTGGAACGGGACCGGTGGGGCAGAGCAATCCTAGCGGCTCGCCCGAGCAGTGGAAGCCGGCGAGGGTGCGCGTTCAGCCGGATGAATGGGGCGCTGTCAGGGCCCCTCTCGTGGAGGATAAAAATCATGCTTTTTCCCTCATTACACATCCCATGCGAGCTTGTAATGGTAAAACCTCATCCAAATCACACATTGCAGCTCAATATTCAGTGAGGACAGGGCCTTTTTAAGTCGAAATGTGCAAAAAAGCGTCCTATCGCTCTGAAACGGCTGTTTTGCTCTCCACCACATTTACTGTCAGACTGGCCGAATTAGACCGATTCTGCCTCTCTCTTGCCTCTGCATGTGAAGAACAGGGTGCTTGTGAGCATATTGTGCAGTTTCAAGCAGGTAGCTGGCTTGGAACGGGACCGGTGGGGCAGAGCAATCCTAGCGGCTCGCCCGAGCAGTGGAAGCCGGCGAGGGTGCGCGTTCAGCCGGATGAATGGGGCGCTGTCAGGGCCCCTCTCGTGGAGGATAAAAATCATGCTTTTTCCCTCATTACACATCCCATGCGAGCTTGTAATGATAAAACCTCATCCAAATCACACATTGCAGCTCAATATTCAGTGAGGACAGGGCCTTTTTAAGTCGAAATGTGCAAAAAAGCGTCCTATCGCTCTGAAACGGCTGTTTTGCTCTCCACCACATTTACTGTCAGACTGGCCGAATTAGACCGATTCTGCCTCTCTCTTGCCTCTGCATGTGAAGAACAGGGTGCTTGTGAGCATATTGTGCAGTTTCAAGCAGGTAGCTGGCTTGGAACGGGACCGGTGGGGCAGAGCAATCCTAGCGGCTCGCCCGAGCAGTGGAAGCCGGCGAGGGTGCGCGTTCAGCCGGATGAATGGGGCGCTGTCAGGGCCCCTCTCGTGGAGGATAAAAATCATGCTTTTTCCCTCATTACACATCCCATGCGAGCTTGTAATGGTAAAACCTCATCCAAATCACACATTGCAGCTCAATATTCAGTGAGGACAGGGCCTTTTTAAGTCGAAATGTGCAAAAAAGCATCCTATCGCTCTGAAACGGCTGTTTTGCTCTCCACCACATTTACTGTCAGACTGGCCGAATTAGACCGATTCTGCCTCTTTCTTGCCTCTGCATGTGAAGAACAGGGTGCTTGTGAGCATATTGTGCAGTTTCAAGCAGGTAGCTGGCTTGGAACGGGACCGGTGGGGCAGAGCAATCCTAGCGGCTCGCCCGAGCAGTGGAAGCCGGCGAGGGTGCGCGTTCAGCCGGATGAATGGGGCGCTGTCAGGGCCCCTCTCGTGGAGGATAAAAATCATGCTTTTTCCCTCATTACACATCCCATGCGAGCTTGTAATGGTAAAACCTCATCCAAATCACACATTGCAGCTCAATATTCAGTGAGGACAGGGCCTTTTTAAGTCGAAATGTGCAAAAAAGCATCCTATCGCTCTGAAACGGCTGTTTTGCTCTCCACCACATTTACTGTCAGACTGGCCGAATTAGACCGATTCTGCCTCTTTCTTGCCTCTGCATGTGAAGAACAGGGTGCTTGTGAGCATATTGTGCAGTTTCAAGCAGGTAGCTGGCTTGGAACGGGACCGGTGGGGCAGAGCAATCCTAGCGGCTCGCCCGAGCAGTGGAAGCCGGCGAGGGTGCGCGTTCAGCCGGATGAATGGGGCGCTGTCAGGGCCCCTCTCGTGGAGGATAAAAATCATGCTTTTTCCCTCATTACACATCCCATGCGAGCTTGTAATGATAAAACCTCATCCAAATCACACATTGCAGCTCAATATTCAGTGAGGACAGGGCCTTTTTAAGTCGAAATGTGCAAAAAAGCATCCTATCGCTCTGAAACGGCTGTTTTGCTCTCCACCACATTTACTGTCAGACTGGCCGAATTAGACCGATTCTGCCTCTCTCTTGCCTCTGCATGTGAAGAACAGGGTGCTTGTGAGCATATTGTGCAGTTTCAAGCAGGTAGCTGGCTTGGAACGGGACCGGTGGGGCAGAGCAATCCTAGCGGCTCGCCCGAGCAGTGGAAGCCGGCGAGGGTGCGCGTTCAGCCGGATGAATGGGGCGCTGTCAGGGCCCCTCTCGTGGAGGATAAAAATCATGCTTTTTCCCTCATTACACATCCCATGCGAGCTTGTAATGATAAAACCTCATCCAAATCACACATTGCAGCTCAATATTCAGTGAGGACAGGGCCTTTTTAAGTCGAAATGTGCAAAAAAGCATCCTATCGCTCTGAAACGGCTGTTTTGCTCTCCACCACATTTACTGTCAGACTGGCCGAATTAGACCGATTCTGCCTCTCTCTTGCCTCTGCATGTGAAGAACAGGGTGCTTGTGAGCATATTGTGCAGTTTCAAGCAGGTAGCTGGCTTGGAACGGGACCGGTGGGGCAGAGCAATCCTAGCGGCTCGCCCGAGCAGTGGAAGCCGGCGAGGGTGCGCGTTCAGCCGGATGAATGGGGCGCTGTCAGGGCCCCTCTCGTGGAGGATAAAAATCATGCTTTTTCCCTCATTACACATCCCATGCGAGCTTGTAATGATAAAACCTCATCCAAATCACACATTGCAGCTCAATATTCAGTGAGGACAGGGCCTTTTTAAGTCGAAATGTGCAAAAAAGCGTCCTATCGCTCTGAAACGGCTGTTTTGCTCTCCACCACATTTACTGTCAGACTGGCCGAATTAGACCGATTCTGCCTCTCTCTTGCCTCTGCATGTGAAGAACAGGGTGCTTGTGAGCATATTGTGCAGTTTCAAGCAGGTAGCTGGCTTGGAACGGGACCGGTGGGGCAGAGCAATCCTAGCGGCTCGCCCGAGCAGTGGAAGCCGGCGAGGGTGCGCGTTCAGCCGGATGAATGGGGCGCTGTCAGGGCCCCTCTCGTGGAGGATAAAAATCATGCTTTTTCCCTCATTACACATCCCATGCGAGCTTGTAATGGTAAAACCTCATCCAAATCACACATTGCAGCTCAATATTCAGTGAGGACAGGGCCTTTTTAAGTCGAAATGTGCAAAAAAGCGTCCTATCGCTCTGAAACGGCTGTTTTGCTCTCCACCACATTTACTGTCAGACTGGCCGAATTAGACCGATTCTGCCTCTCTCTTGCCTCTGCATGTGAAGAACAGGGTGCTTGTGAGCATATTGTGCAGTTTCAAGCAGGTAGCTGGCTTGGAACGGGACCGGTGGGGCAGAGCAATCCTAGCGGCTCGCCCGAGCAGTGGAAGCCGGCGAGGGTGCGCGTTCAGCCGGATGAATGGGGCGCTGTCAGGGCCCCTCTCGTGGAGGATAAAAATCATGCTTTTTCCCTCATTACACATCCCATGCGAGCTTGTAATGATAAAACCTCATCCAAATCACACATTGCAGCTCAATATTCAGTGAGGACAGGGCCTTTTTAAGTCGAAATGTGCAAAAAAGCGTCCTATCGCTCTGAAACGGCTGTTTTGCTCTCCACCACATTTACTGTCAGACTGGCCGAATTAGACCGATTCTGCCTCTCTCTTGCCTCTGCATGTGAAGAACAGGGTGCTTGTGAGCATATTGTGCAGTTTCAAGCAGGTAGCTGGCTTGGAACGGGACCGGTGGGGCAGAGCAATCCTAGCGGCTCGCCCGAGCAGTGGAAGCCGGCGAGGGTGCGCGTTCAGCCGGATGAATGGGGCGCTGTCAGGGCCCCTCTCGTGGAGGATAAAAATCATGCTTTTTCCCTCATTACACATCCCATGCGAGCTTGTAATGGTAAAACCTCATCCAAATCACACATTGCAGCTCAATATTCAGTGAGGACAGGGCCTTTTTAAGTCGAAATGTGCAAAAAAGCATCCTATCGCTCTGAAACGGCTGTTTTGCTCTCCACCACATTTACTGTCAGACTGGCCGAATTAGACCGATTCTGCCTCTTTCTTGCCTCTGCATGTGAAGAACAGGGTGCTTGTGAGCATATTGTGCAGTTTCAAGCAGGTAGCTGGCTTGGAACGGGACCGGTGGGGCAGAGCAATCCTAGCGGCTCGCCCGAGCAGTGGAAGCCGGCGAGGGTGCGCGTTCAGCCGGATGAATGGGGCGCTGTCAGGGCCCCTCTCGTGGAGGATAAAAATCATGCTTTTTCCCTCATTACACATCCCATGCGAGCTTGTAATGATAAAACCTCATCCAAATCACACATTGCAGCTCAATATTCAGTGAGGACAGGGCCTTTTTAAGTCGAAATGTGCAAAAAAGCGTCCTATCGCTCTGAAACGGCTGTTTTGCTCTCCACCACATTTACTGTCAGACTGGCCGAATTAGACCGATTCTGCCTCTTTCTTGCCTCTGCATGTGAAGAACAGGGTGCTTGTGAGCATATTGTGCAGTTTCAAGCAGGTAGCTGGCTTGGAACGGGACCGGTGGGGCAGAGCAATCCTAGCGGCTCGCCCGAGCAGTGGAAGCCGGCGAGGGTGCGCGTTCAGCCGGATGAATGGGGCGCTGTCAGGGCCCCTCTCGTGGAGGATAAAAATCATGCTTTTTCCCTCATTACACATCCCATGCGAGCTTGTAATGGTAAAACCTCATCCAAATCACACATTGCAGCTCAATATTCAGTGAGGACAGGGCCTTTTTAAGTCGAAATGTGCAAAAAAGCATCCTATCGCTCTGAAACGGCTGTTTTGCTCTCCACCACATTTACTGTCAGACTGGCCGAATTAGACCGATTCTGCCTCTCTCTTGCCTCTGCATGTGAAGAACAGGGTGCTTGTGAGCATATTGTGCAGTTTCAAGCAGGTAGCTGGCTTGGAACGGGACCGGTGGGGCAGAGCAATCCTAGCGGCTCGCCCGAGCAGTGGAAGCCGGCGAGGGTGCGCGTTCAGCCGGATGAATGGGGCGCTGTCAGGGCCCCTCTCGTGGAGGATAAAAATCATGCTTTTTCCCTCATTACACATCCCATGCGAGCTTGTAATGATAAAACCTCATCCAAATCACACATTGCAGCTCAATATTCAGTGAGGACAGGGCCTTTTTAAGTCGAAATGTGCAAAAAAGCATCCTATCGCTCTGAAACGGCTGTTTTGCTCTCCACCACATTTACTGTCAGACTGGCCGAATTAGACCGATTCTGCCTCTTTCTTGCCTCTGCATGTGAAGAACAGGGTGCTTGTGAGCATATTGTGCAGTTTCAAGCAGGTAGCTGGCTTGGAACGGGACCGGTGGGGCAGAGCAATCCTAGCGGCTCGCCCGAGCAGTGGAAGCCGGCGAGGGTGCGCGTTCAGCCGGATGAATGGGGCGCTGTCAGGGCCCCTCTCGTGGAGGATAAAAATCATGCTTTTTCCCTCATTACACATCCCATGCGAGCTTGTGATGATAAAACCTCATCCAAATCACACACTGCAGCTCAATATTCAGTGAGGACAGGGCCTTTTTAAGTCGAAATGTGCAAAAAAGCATCCTATCGCTCTGAAACGGCTGTTTTGCTCTCCACCACATTTACTGTCAGACTGGCCGAATTAGACCGATTCTGCCTCTTTCTTGCCTCTGCATGTGAAGAACAGGGTGCTTGTGAGCATATTGTGCAGTTTCAAGCAGGTAGCTGGCTTGGAACGGGACCGGTGGGGCAGAGCAATCCTAGCGGCTCGCCCGAGCAGTGGAAGCCGGCGAGGGTGCGCGTTCAGCCGGATGAATGGGGCGCTGTCAGGGCCCCTCTCGTGGAGGATAAAAATCATGCTTTTTCCCTCATTACACATCCCATGCGAGCTTGTGATGATAAAACCTCATCCAAATCACACACTGCAGCTCAATATTCAGTGAGGACAGGGCCTTTTTAAGTCGAAATGTGCAAAAAAGCATCCTATCGCTCTGAAACGGCTGTTTTGCTCTCCACCACATTTACTGTCAGACTGGCCGAATTAGACCGATTCTGCCTCTTTCTTGCCTCTGCATGTGAAGAACAGGGTGCTTGTGAGCATATTGTGCAGTTTCAAGCAGGTAGCTGGCTTGGAACGGGACCGGTGGGGCAGAGCAATCCTAGCGGCTCGCCCGAGCAGTGGAAGCCGGCGAGGGTGCGCGTTCAGCCGGATGAATGGGGCGCTGTCAGGGCCCCTCTCGTGGAGGATAAAAATCATGCTTTTTCCCTCATTACACATCCCATGCGAGCTTGTGATGATAAAACCTCATCCAAATCACACACTGCAGCTCAATATTCAGTGAGGACAGGGCCTTTTTAAGTCGAAATGTGCAAAAAAGCATCCTATCGCTCTGAAACGGCTGTTTTGCTCTCCACCACATTTACTGTCAGACTGGCCGAATTAGACCGATTCTGCCTCTTTCTTGCCTCTGCATGTGAAGAACAGGGTGCTTGTGAGCATATTGTGCAGTTTCAAGCAGGTAGCTGGCTTGGAACGGGACCGGTGGGCAGAGCAATCCTAGCGGCTCGCCCGAGCAGTGGAAGCCGGCGAGGGTGCGCGTTCAGCCGGATGAATGGGGCGCTGTCAGGGCCCCTCTCGTGGAGGATAAAAATCATGCTTTTTCCCTCATTACACATCCCATGCGAGCTTGTGATGATAAAACCTCATCCAAATCACACACTGCAGCTCAATATTCAGTGAGGACAGGGCCTTTTTAAGTCGAAATGTGCAAAAAAGCATCCTATCGCTCTGAAACGGCTGTTTTGCTCTCCACCACATTTACTGTCAGACTGGCCGAATTAGACCGATTCTGCCTCTTTCTTGCCTCTGCATGTGAAGAACAGGGTGCTTGTGAGCATATTGTGCAGTTTCAAGCAGGTAGCTGGCTTGGAACGGGACCGGTGGGGCAGAGCAATCCTAGCGGCTCGCCCGAGCAGTGGAAGCCGGCGAGGGTGCGCGTTCAGCCGGATGAATGGGGCGCTGTCAGGGCCCCTCTCGTGGAGGATAAAAATCATGCTTTTTCCCTCATTACACATCCCATGCGAGCTTGTGATGATAAAACCTCATCCAAATCACACATTGCAGCTCAATATTCAGTGAGGACAGGGCCTTTTTAAGTCGAAATGTGCAAAAAAGCATCCTATCGCTCTGAAACGGCTGTTTTGCTCTCCACCACATTTACTGTCAGACTGGCCGAATTAGACCGATTCTGCCTCTTTCTTGCCTCTGCATGTGAAGAACAGGGTGCTTGTGAGCATATTGTGCAGTTTCAAGCAGGTAGCTGGCTTGGAACGGGACCGGTGGGGCAGAGCAATCCTAGCGGCTCGCCCGAGCAGTGGAAGCCGGCGAGGGTGCGCGTTCAGCCGGATGAATGGGGCGCTGTCAGGGCCCCTCTCGTGGAGGATAAAAATCATGCTTTTTCCCTCATTACACATCCCATGCGAGCTTGTGATGATAAAACCTCATCCAAATCACACATTGCAGCTCAATATTCAGTGAGGACAGGGCCTTTTTAAGTCGAAATGTGCAAAAAAGCATCCTATCGCTCTGAAACGGCTGTTTTGCTCTCCACCACATTTACTGTCAGACTGGCCGAATTAGACCGATTCTGCCTCTTTCTTGCCTCTGCATGTGAAGAACAGGGTGCTTGTGAGCATATTGTGCAGTTTCAAGCAGGTAGCTGGCTTGGAACGGGACCGGTGGGGCAGAGCAATCCTAGCGGCTCGCCCGAGCAGTGGAAGCCGGCGAGGGTGCGCGTTCAGCCGGATGAATGGGGCGCTGTCAGGGCCCCTCTCGTGGAGGATAAAAATCATGCTTTTTCCCTCATTACACATCCCATGCGAGCTTGTGATGATAAAACCTCATCCAAATCACACATTGCAGCTCAATATTCAGTGAGGACAGGGCCTTTTTAAGTCGAAATGTGCAAAAAAGCATCCTATCGCTCTGAAACGGCTGTTTTGCTCTCCACCACATTTACTGTCAGACTGGCCGAATTAGACCGATTCTGCCTCTTTCTTGCCTCTGCATGTGAAGAACAGGGTGCTTGTGAGCATATTGTGCAGTTTCAAGCAGGTAGCTGGCTTGGAACGGGACCGGTGGGGCAGAGCAATCCTAGCGGCTCGCCCGAGCAGTGGAAGCCGGCGAGGGTGCGCGTTCAGCCGGATGAATGGGGCGCTGTCAGGGCCCCTCTCGTGGAGGATAAAAATCATGCTTTTTCCCTCATTACACATCCCATGCGAGCTTGTGATGATAAAACCTCATCCAAATCACACATTGCAGCTCAATATTCAGTGAGGACAGGGCCTTTTTAAGTCGAAATGTGCAAAAAAGCATCCTATCGCTCTGAAACGGCTGTTTTGCTCTCCACCACATTTACTGTCAGACTGGCCGAATTAGACCGATTCTGCCTCTTTCTTGCCTCTGCATGTGAAGAACAGGGTGCTTGTGAGCATATTGTGCAGTTTCAAGCAGGTAGCTGGCTTGGAACGGGACCGGTGGGGCAGAGCAATCCTAGCGGCTCGCCCGAGCAGTGGAAGCCGGCGAGGGTGCGCGTTCAGCCGGATGAATGGGGCGCTGTCAGGGCCCCTCTCGTGGAGGATAAAAATCATGCTTTTTCCCTCATTACACATCCCATGCGAGCTTGTAATGATAAAACCTCATCCAAATCACACATTGCAGCTCAATATTCAGTGAGGACAGGGCCTTTTTAAGTCGAAATGTGCAAAAAAGCGTCCTATCGCTCTGAAACGGCTGTTTTGCTCTCCACCACATTTACTGTCAGACTGGCCGAATTAGACCGATTCTGCCTCTTTCTTGCCTCTGCATGTGAAGAACAGGGTGCTTGTGAGCATATTGTGCAGTTTCAAGCAGGTAGCTGGCTTGGAACGGGACCGGTGGGGCAGAGCAATCCTAGCGGCTCGCCCGAGCAGTGGAAGCCGGCGAGGGTGCGCGTTCAGCCGGATGAATGGGGCGCTGTCAGGGCCCCTCTCGTGGAGGATAAAAATCATGCTTTTTCCCTCATTACACATCCCATGCGAGCTTGTAATGGTAAAACCTCATCCAAATCACACATTGCAGCTCAATATTCAGTGAGGACAGGGCCTTTTTAAGTCGAAATGTGCAAAAAAGCATCCTATCGCTCTGAAACGGCTGTTTTGCTCTCCACCACATTTACTGTCAGACTGGCCGAATTAGACCGATTCTGCCTCTCTCTTGCCTCTGCATGTGAAGAACAGGGTGCTTGTGAGCATATTGTGCAGTTTCAAGCAGGTAGCTGGCTTGGAACGGGACCGGTGGGGCAGAGCAATCCTAGCGGCTCGCCCGAGCAGTGGAAGCCGGCGAGGGTGCGCGTTCAGCCGGATGAATGGGGCGCTGTCAGGGCCCCTCTCGTGGAGGATAAAAATCATGCTTTTTCCCTCATTACACATCCCATGCGAGCTTGTAATGATAAAACCTCATCCAAATCACACATTGCAGCTCAATATTCAGTGAGGACAGGGCCTTTTTAAGTCGAAATGTGCAAAAAAGCATCCTATCGCTCTGAAACGGCTGTTTTGCTCTCCACCACATTTACTGTCAGACTGGCCGAATTAGACCGATTCTGCCTCTTTCTTGCCTCTGCATGTGAAGAACAGGGTGCTTGTGAGCATATTGTGCAGTTTCAAGCAGGTAGCTGGCTTGGAACGGGACCGGTGGGGCAGAGCAATCCTAGCGGCTCGCCCGAGCAGTGGAAGCCGGCGAGGGTGCGCGTTCAGCCGGATGAATGGGGCGCTGTCAGGGCCCCTCTCGTGGAGGATAAAAATCATGCTTTTTCCCTCATTACACATCCCATGCGAGCTTGTGATGATAAAACCTCATCCAAATCACACACTGCAGCTCAATATTCAGTGAGGACAGGGCCTTTTTAAGTCGAAATGTGCAAAAAAGCATCCTATCGCTCTGAAACGGCTGTTTTGCTCTCCACCACATTTACTGTCAGACTGGCCGAATTAGACCGATTCTGCCTCTTTCTTGCCTCTGCATGTGAAGAACAGGGTGCTTGTGAGCATATTGTGCAGTTTCAAGCAGGTAGCTGGCTTGGAACGGGACCGGTGGGGCAGAGCAATCCTAGCGGCTCGCCCGAGCAGTGGAAGCCGGCGAGGGTGCGCGTTCAGCCGGATGAATGGGGCGCTGTCAGGGCCCCTCTCGTGGAGGATAAAAATCATGCTTTTTCCCTCATTACACATCCCATGCGAGCTTGTGATGATAAAACCTCATCCAAATCACACACTGCAGCTCAATATTCAGTGAGGACAGGGCCTTTTTAAGTCGAAATGTGCAAAAAAGCATCCTATCGCTCTGAAACGGCTGTTTTGCTCTCCACCACATTTACTGTCAGACTGGCCGAATTAGACCGATTCTGCCTCTTTCTTGCCTCTGCATGTGAAGAACAGGGTGCTTGTGAGCATATTGTGCAGTTTCAAGCAGGTAGCTGGCTTGGAACGGGACCGGTGGGGCAGAGCAATCCTAGCGGCTCGCCCGAGCAGTGGAAGCCGGCGAGGGTGCGCGTTCAGCCGGATGAATGGGGCGCTGTCAGGGCCCCTCTCGTGGAGGATAAAAATCATGCTTTTTCCCTCATTACACATCCCATGCGAGCTTGTGATGATAAAACCTCATCCAAATCACACACTGCAGCTCAATATTCAGTGAGGACAGGGCCTTTTTAAGTCGAAATGTGCAAAAAAGCATCCTATCGCTCTGAAACGGCTGTTTTGCTCTCCACCACATTTACTGTCAGACTGGCCGAATTAGACCGATTCTGCCTCTTTCTTGCCTCTGCATGTGAAGAACAGGGTGCTTGTGAGCATATTGTGCAGTTTCAAGCAGGTAGCTGGCTTGGAACGGGACCGGTGGGGCAGAGCAATCCTAGCGGCTCGCCCGAGCAGTGGAAGCCGGCGAGGGTGCGCGTTCAGCCGGATGAATGGGGCGCTGTCAGGGCCCCTCTCGTGGAGGATAAAAATCATGCTTTTTCCCTCATTACACATCCCATGCGAGCTTGTGATGATAAAACCTCATCCAAATCACACATTGCAGCTCAATATTCAGTGAGGACAGGGCCTTTTTAAGTCGAAATGTGCAAAAAAGCATCCTATCGCTCTGAAACGGCTGTTTTGCTCTCCACCACATTTACTGTCAGACTGGCCGAATTAGACCGATTCTGCCTCTTTCTTGCCTCTGCATGTGAAGAACAGGGTGCTTGTGAGCATATTGTGCAGTTTCAAGCAGGTAGCTGGCTTGGAACGGGACCGGTGGGGCAGAGCAATCCTAGCGGCTCGCCCGAGCAGTGGAAGCCGGCGAGGGTGCGCGTTCAGCCGGATGAATGGGGCGCTGTCAGGGCCCCTCTCGTGGAGGATAAAAATCATGCTTTTTCCCTCATTACACATCCCATGCGAGCTTGTGATGATAAAACCTCATCCAAATCACACACTGCAGCTCAATATTCAGTGAGGACAGGGCCTTTTTAAGTCGAAATGTGCAAAAATGCATCCTATCGCTCTGAAACGGCTGTTTTGCTCTCCACCACATTTACTGTCAGACTGGCCGAATTAGACCGATTCTGCCTCTTTCTTGCCTCTGCATGTGAAGAACAGGGTGCTTGTGAGCATATTGTGCAGTTTCAAGCAGGTAGCTGGCTTGGAACGGGACCGGTGGGGCAGAGCAATCCTAGCGGCTCGCCCGAGCAGTGGAAGCCGGCGAGGGTGCGCGTTCAGCCGGATGAATGGGGCGCTGTCAGGGCCCCTCTCGTGGAGGATAAAAATCATGCTTTTTCCCTCATTACACATCCCATGCGAGCTTGTGATGATAAAACCTCATCCAAATCACACACTGCAGCTCAATATTCAGTGAGGACAGGGCCTTTTTAAGTCGAAATGTGCAAAAATGCATCCTATCGCTCTGAAACGGCTGTTTTGCTCTCCACCACATTTACTGTCAGACTGGCCGAATTAGACCGATTCTGCCTCTTTCTTGCCTCTGCATGTGAAGAACAGGGTGCTTGTGAGCATATTGTGCAGTTTCAAGCAGGTAGCTGGCTTGGAACGGGACCGGTGGGGCAGAGCAATCCTAGCGGCTCGCCCGAGCAGTGGAAGCCGGCGAGGGTGCGCGTTCAGCCGGATGAATGGGGCGCTGTCAGGGCCCCTCTCGTGGAGGATAAAAATCATGCTTTTTCCCTCATTACACATCCCATGCGAGCTTGTGATGATAAAACCTCATCCAAATCACACACTGCAGCTCAATATTCAGTGAGGACAGGGCCTTTTTAAGTCGAAATGTGCAAAAATGCATCCTATCGCTCTGAAACGGCTGTTTTGCTCTCCACCACATTTACTGTCAGACTGGCCGAATTAGACCGATTCTGCCTCTTTCTTGCCTCTGCATGTGAAGAACAGGGTGCTTGTGAGCATATTGTGCAGTTTCAAGCAGGTAGCTGGCTTGGAACGGGACCGGTGGGGCAGAGCAATCCTAGCGGCTCGCCCGAGCAGTGGAAGCCGGCGAGGGTGCGCGTTCAGCCGGATGAATGGGGCGCTGTCAGGGCCCCTCTCGTGGAGGATAAAAATCATGCTTTTTCCCTCATTACACATCCCATGCGAGCTTGTGATGATAAAACCTCATCCAAATCACACACTGCAGCTCAATATTCAGTGAGGACAGGGCCTTTTTAAGTCGAAATGTGCAAAAATGCATCCTATCGCTCTGAAACGGCTGTTTTGCTCTCCACCACATTTACTGTCAGACTGGCCGAATTAGACCGATTCTGCCTCTTTCTTGCCTCTGCATGTGAAGAACAGGGTGCTTGTGAGCATATTGTGCAGTTTCAAGCAGGTAGCTGGCTTGGAACGGGACCGGTGGGGCAGAGCAATCCTAGCGGCTCGCCCGAGCAGTGGAAGCCGGCGAGGGTGCGCGTTCAGCCGGATGAATGGGGCGCTGTCAGGGCCCCTCTCGTGGAGGATAAAAATCATGCTTTTTCCCTCATTACACATCCCATGCGAGCTTGTGATGATAAAACCTCATCCAAATCACACACTGCAGCTCAATATTCAGTGAGGACAGGGCCTTTTTAAGTCGAAATGTGCAAAAATGCATCCTATCGCTCTGAAACGGCTGTTTTGCTCTCCACCACATTTACTGTCAGACTGGCCGAATTAGACCGATTCTGCCTCTTTCTTGCCTCTGCATGTGAAGAACAGGGTGCTTGTGAGCATATTGTGCAGTTTCAAGCAGGTAGCTGGCTTGGAACGGGACCGGTGGGGCAGAGCAATCCTAGCGGCTCGCCCGAGCAGTGGAAGCCGGCGAGGGTGCGCGTTCAGCCGGATGAATGGGGCGCTGTCAGGGCCCCTCTCGTGGAGGATAAAAATCATGCTTTTTCCCTCATTACACATCCCATGCGAGCTTGTGATGATAAAACCTCATCCAAATCACACACTGCAGCTCAATATTCAGTGAGGACAGGGCCTTTTTAAGTCGAAATGTGCAAAAATGCATCCTATCGCTCTGAAACGGCTGTTTTGCTCTCCACCACATTTACTGTCAGACTGGCCGAATTAGACCGATTCTGCCTCTTTCTTGCCTCTGCATGTGAAGAACAGGGTGCTTGTGAGCATATTGTGCAGTTTCAAGCAGGTAGCTGGCTTGGAACGGGACCGGTGGGGCAGAGCAATCCTAGCGGCTCGCCCGAGCAGTGGAAGCCGGCGAGGGTGCGCGTTCAGCCGGATGAATGGGGCGCTGTCAGGGCCCCTCTCGTGGAGGATAAAAATCATGCTTTTTCCCTCATTACACATCCCATGCGAGCTTGTGATGATAAAACCTCATCCAAATCACACACTGCAGCTCAATATTCAGTGAGGACAGGGCCTTTTTAAGTCGAAATGTGCAAAAATGCATCCTATCGCTCTGAAACGGCTGTTTTGCTCTCCACCACATTTACTGTCAGACTGGCCGAATTAGACCGATTCTGCCTCTTTCTTGCCTCTGCATGTGAAGAACAGGGTGCTTGTGAGCATATTGTGCAGTTTCAAGCAGGTAGCTGGCTTGGAACGGGACCGGTGGGGCAGAGCAATCCTAGCGGCTCGCCCGAGCAGTGGAAGCCGGCGAGGGTGCGCGTTCAGCCGGATGAATGGGGCGCTGTCAGGGCCCCTCTCGTGGAGGATAAAAATCATGCTTTTTCCCTCATTACACATCCCATGCGAGCTTGTGATGATAAAACCTCATCCAAATCACACACTGCAGCTCAATATTCAGTGAGGACAGGGCCTTTTTAAGTCGAAATGTGCAAAAATGCATCCTATCGCTCTGAAACGGCTGTTTTGCTCTCCACCACATTTACTGTCAGACTGGCCGAATTAGACCGATTCTGCCTCTTTCTTGCCTCTGCATGTGAAGAACAGGGTGCTTGTGAGCATATTGTGCAGTTTCAAGCAGGTAGCTGGCTTGGAACGGGACCGGTGGGGCAGAGCAATCCTAGCGGCTCGCCCGAGCAGTGGAAGCCGGCGAGGGTGCGCGTTCAGCCGGATGAATGGGGCGCTGTCAGGGCCCCTCTCGTGGAGGATAAAAATCATGCTTTTTCCCTCATTACACATCCCATGCGAGCTTGTGATGATAAAACCTCATCCAAATCACACACTGCAGCTCAATATTCAGTGAGGACAGGGCCTTTTTAAGTCGAAATGTGCAAAAATGCATCCTATCGCTCTGAAACGGCTGTTTTGCTCTCCACCACATTTACTGTCAGACTGGCCGAATTAGACCGATTCTGCCTCTTTCTTGCCTCTGCATGTGAAGAACAGGGTGCTTGTGAGCATATTGTGCAGTTTCAAGCAGGTAGCTGGCTTGGAACGGGACCGGTGGGGCAGAGCAATCCTAGCGGCTCGCCCGAGCAGTGGAAGCCGGCGAGGGTGCGCGTTCAGCCGGATGAATGGGGCGCTGTCAGGGCCCCTCTCGTGGAGGATAAAAATCATGCTTTTTCCCTCATTACACATCCCATGCGAGCTTGTGATGATAAAACCTCATCCAAATCACACACTGCAGCTCAATATTCAGTGAGGACAGGGCCTTTTTAAGTCGAAATGTGCAAAAATGCATCCTATCGCTCTGAAACGGCTGTTTTGCTCTCCACCACATTTACTGTCAGACTGGCCGAATTAGACCGATTCTGCCTCTTTCTTGCCTCTGCATGTGAAGAACAGGGTGCTTGTGAGCATATTGTGCAGTTTCAAGCAGGTAGCTGGCTTGGAACGGGACCGGTGGGGCAGAGCAATCCTAGCGGCTCGCCCGAGCAGTGGAAGCCGGCGAGGGTGCGCGTTCAGCCGGATGAATGGGGCGCTGTCAGGGCCCCTCTCGTGGAGGATAAAAATCATGCTTTTTCCCTCATTACACATCCCATGCGAGCTTGTGATGATAAAACCTCATCCAAATCACACACTGCAGCTCAATATTCAGTGAGGACAGGGCCTTTTTAAGTCGAAATGTGCAAAAATGCATCCTATCGCTCTGAAACGGCTGTTTTGCTCTCCACCACATTTACTGTCAGACTGGCCGAATTAGACCGATTCTGCCTCTTTCTTGCCTCTGCATGTGAAGAACAGGGTGCTTGTGAGCATATTGTGCAGTTTCAAGCAGGTAGCTGGCTTGGAACGGGACCGGTGGGGCAGAGCAATCCTAGCGGCTCGCCCGAGCAGTGGAAGCCGGCGAGGGTGCGCGTTCAGCCGGATGAATGGGGCGCTGTCAGGGCCCCTCTCGTGGAGGATAAAAATCATGCTTTTTCCCTCATTACACATCCCATGCGAGCTTGTGATGATAAAACCTCATCCAAATCACACACTGCAGCTCAATATTCAGTGAGGACAGGGCCTTTTTAAGTCGAAATGTGCAAAAATGCATCCTATCGCTCTGAAACGGCTGTTTTGCTCTCCACCACATTTACTGTCAGACTGGCCGAATTAGACCGATTCTGCCTCTTTCTTGCCTCTGCATGTGAAGAACAGGGTGCTTGTGAGCATATTGTGCAGTTTCAAGCAGGTAGCTGGCTTGGAACGGGACCGGTGGGGCAGAGCAATCCTAGCGGCTCGCCCGAGCAGTGGAAGCCGGCGAGGGTGCGCGTTCAGCCGGATGAATGGGGCGCTGTCAGGGCCCCTCTCGTGGAGGATAAAAATCATGCTTTTTCCCTCATTACACATCCCATGCGAGCTTGTAATGATAAAACATCATCCAAATCACACATTGCAGCTCAATATTCAGTGAGGACAGGGCCTTTTTAAGTCGAAATGTGCAAAAAAGCATCCTATCGCTCTGAAACGGCTGTTTTGCTCTCCACCACATTTACTGTCAGACTGGCCGAATTAGACCGATTCTGCCTCTTTCTTGCCTCTGCATGTGAAGAACAGGGTGCTTGTGAGCATATTGTGCAGTTTCAAGCAGGTAGCTGGCTTGGAACGGGACCGGTGGGGCAGAGCAATCCTAGCGGCTCGCCCGAGCAGTGGAAGCCGGCGAGGGTGCGCGTTCAGCCGGATGAATGGGGCGCTGTCAGGGCCCCTCTCGTGGAGGATAAAAATCATGCTTTTTCCCTCATTACACATCCCATGCGAGCTTGTGATGATAAAACCTCATCCAAATCACACATTGCAGCTCAATATTCAGTGAGGACAGGGCCTTTTTAAGTCGAAATGTGCAAAAATGCATCCTATCGCTCTGAAACGGCTGTTTTGCTCTCCACCACATTTACTGTCAGACTGGCCGAATTAGACCGATTCTGCCTCTTTCTTGCCTCTGCATGTGAAGAACAGGGTGCTTGTGAGCATATTGTGCAGTTTCAAGCAGGTAGCTGGCTTGGAACGGGACCGGTGGGGCAGAGCAATCCTAGCGGCTCGCCCGAGCAGTGGAAGCCGGCGAGGGTGCGCGTTCAGCCGGATGAATGGGGCGCTGTCAGGGCCCCTCTCGTGGAGGATAAAAATCATGCTTTTTCCCTCATTACACATCCCATGCGAGCTTGTGATGATAAAACCTCATCCAAATCACACACTGCAGCTCAATATTCAGTGAGGACAGGGCCTTTTTAAGTCGAAATGTGCAAAAATGCATCCTATCGCTCTGAAACGGCTGTTTTGCTCTCCACCACATTTACTGTCAGACTGGCCGAATTAGACCGATTCTGCCTCTTTCTTGCCTCTGCATGTGAAGAACAGGGTGCTTGTGAGCATATTGTGCAGTTTCAAGCAGGTAGCTGGCTTGGAACGGGACCGGTGGGGCAGAGCAATCCTAGCGGCTCGCCCGAGCAGTGGAAGCCGGCGAGGGTGCGCGTTCAGCCGGATGAATGGGGCGCTGTCAGGGCCCCTCTCGTGGAGGATAAAAATCATGCTTTTTCCCTCATTACACATCCCATGCGAGCTTGTGATGATAAAACCTCATCCAAATCACACACTGCAGCTCAATATTCAGTGAGGACAGGGCCTTTTTAAGTCGAAATGTGCAAAAATGCATCCTATCGCTCTGAAACGGCTGTTTTGCTCTCCACCACATTTACTGTCAGACTGGCCGAATTAGACCGATTCTGCCTCTTTCTTGCCTCTGCATGTGAAGAACAGGGTGCTTGTGAGCATATTGTGCAGTTTCAAGCAGGTAGCTGGCTTGGAACGGGACCGGTGGGGCAGAGCAATCCTAGCGGCTCGCCCGAGCAGTGGAAGCCGGCGAGGGTGCGCGTTCAGCCGGATGAATGGGGCGCTGTCAGGGCCCCTCTCGTGGAGGATAAAAATCATGCTTTTTCCCTCATTACACATCCCATGCGAGCTTGTGATGATAAAACCTCATCCAAATCACACACTGCAGCTCAATATTCAGTGAGGACAGGGCCTTTTTAAGTCGAAATGTGCAAAAATGCATCCTATCGCTCTGAAACGGCTGTTTTGCTCTCCACCACATTTACTGTCAGACTGGCCGAATTAGACCGATTCTGCCTCTTTCTTGCCTCTGCATGTGAAGAACAGGGTGCTTGTGAGCATATTGTGCAGTTTCAAGCAGGTAGCTGGCTTGGAACGGGACCGGTGGGGCAGAGCAATCCTAGCGGCTCGCCCGAGCAGTGGAAGCCGGCGAGGGTGCGCGTTCAGCCGGATGAATGGGGCGCTGTCAGGGCCCCTCTCGTGGAGGATAAAAATCATGCTTTTTCCCTCATTACACATCCCATGCGAGCTTGTGATGATAAAACCTCATCCAAATCACACACTGCAGCTCAATATTCAGTGAGGACAGGGCCTTTTTAAGTCGAAATGTGCAAAAATGCATCCTATCGCTCTGAAACGGCTGTTTTGCTCTCCACCACATTTACTGTCAGACTGGCCGAATTAGACCGATTCTGCCTCTTTCTTGCCTCTGCATGTGAAGAACAGGGTGCTTGTGAGCATATTGTGCAGTTTCAAGCAGGTAGCTGGCTTGGAACGGGACCGGTGGGGCAGAGCAATCCTAGCGGCTCGCCCGAGCAGTGGAAGCCGGCGAGGGTGCGCGTTCAGCCGGATGAATGGGGCGCTGTCAGGGCCCCTCTCGTGGAGGATAAAAATCATGCTTTTTCCCTCATTACACATCCCATGCGAGCTTGTGATGATAAAACCTCATCCAAATCACACACTGCAGCTCAATATTCAGTGAGGACAGGGCCTTTTTAAGTCGAAATGTGCAAAAATGCATCCTATCGCTCTGAAACGGCTGTTTTGCTCTCCACCACATTTACTGTCAGACTGGCCGAATTAGACCGATTCTGCCTCTTTCTTGCCTCTGCATGTGAAGAACAGGGTGCTTGTGAGCATATTGTGCAGTTTCAAGCAGGTAGCTGGCTTGGAACGGGACCGGTGGGGCAGAGCAATCCTAGCGGCTCGCCCGAGCAGTGGAAGCCGGCGAGGGTGCGCGTTCAGCCGGATGAATGGGGCGCTGTCAGGGCCCCTCTCGTGGAGGATAAAAATCATGCTTTTTCCCTCATTACACATCCCATGCGAGCTTGTGATGATAAAACCTCATCCAAATCACACACTGCAGCTCAATATTCAGTGAGGACAGGGCCTTTTTAAGTCGAAATGTGCAAAAATGCATCCTATCGCTCTGAAACGGCTGTTTTGCTCTCCACCACATTTACTGTCAGACTGGCCGAATTAGACCGATTCTGCCTCTTTCTTGCCTCTGCATGTGAAGAACAGGGTGCTTGTGAGCATATTGTGCAGTTTCAAGCAGGTAGCTGGCTTGGAACGGGACCGGTGGGGCAGAGCAATCCTAGCGGCTCGCCCGAGCAGTGGAAGCCGGCGAGGGTGCGCGTTCAGCCGGATGAATGGGGCGCTGTCAGGGCCCCTCTCGTGGAGGATAAAAATCATGCTTTTTCCCTCATTACACATCCCATGCGAGCTTGTGATGATAAAACCTCATCCAAATCACACACTGCAGCTCAATATTCAGTGAGGACAGGGCCTTTTTAAGTCGAAATGTGCAAAAATGCATCCTATCGCTCTGAAACGGCTGTTTTGCTCTCCACCACATTTACTGTCAGACTGGCCGAATTAGACCGATTCTGCCTCTTTCTTGCCTCTGCATGTGAAGAACAGGGTGCTTGTGAGCATATTGTGCAGTTTCAAGCAGGTAGCTGGCTTGGAACGGGACCGGTGGGGCAGAGCAATCCTAGCGGCTCGCCCGAGCAGTGGAAGCCGGCGAGGGTGCGCGTTCAGCCGGATGAATGGGGCGCTGTCAGGGCCCCTCTCGTGGAGGATAAAAATCATGCTTTTTCCCTCATTACACATCCCATGCGAGCTTGTGATGATAAAACCTCATCCAAATCACACACTGCAGCTCAATATTCAGTGAGGACAGGGCCTTTTTAAGTCGAAATGTGCAAAAATGCATCCTATCGCTCTGAAACGGCTGTTTTGCTCTCCACCACATTTACTGTCAGACTGGCCGAATTAGACCGATTCTGCCTCTTTCTTGCCTCTGCATGTGAAGAACAGGGTGCTTGTGAGCATATTGTGCAGTTTCAAGCAGGTAGCTGGCTTGGAACGGGACCGGTGGGGCAGAGCAATCCTAGCGGCTCGCCCGAGCAGTGGAAGCCGGCGAGGGTGCGCGTTCAGCCGGATGAATGGGGCGCTGTCAGGGCCCCTCTCGTGGAGGATAAAAATCATGCTTTTTCCCTCATTACACATCCCATGCGAGCTTGTGATGATAAAACCTCATCCAAATCACACACTGCAGCTCAATATTCAGTGAGGACAGGGCCTTTTTAAGTCGAAATGTGCAAAAATGCATCCTATCGCTCTGAAACGGCTGTTTTGCTCTCCACCACATTTACTGTCAGACTGGCCGAATTAGACCGATTCTGCCTCTTTCTTGCCTCTGCATGTGAAGAACAGGGTGCTTGTGAGCATATTGTGCAGTTTCAAGCAGGTAGCTGGCTTGGAACGGGACCGGTGGGGCAGAGCAATCCTAGCGGCTCGCCCGAGCAGTGGAAGCCGGCGAGGGTGCGCGTTCAGCCGGATGAATGGGGCGCTGTCAGGGCCCCTCTCGTGGAGGATAAAAATCATGCTTTTTCCCTCATTACACATCCCATGCGAGCTTGTGATGATAAAACCTCATCCAAATCACACACTGCAGCTCAATATTCAGTGAGGACAGGGCCTTTTTAAGTCGAAATGTGCAAAAATGCATCCTATCGCTCTGAAACGGCTGTTTTGCTCTCCACCACATTTACTGTCAGACTGGCCGAATTAGACCGATTCTGCCTCTTTCTTGCCTCTGCATGTGAAGAACAGGGTGCTTGTGAGCATATTGTGCAGTTTCAAGCAGGTAGCTGGCTTGGAACGGGACCGGTGGGGCAGAGCAATCCTAGCGGCTCGCCCGAGCAGTGGAAGCCGGCGAGGGTGCGCGTTCAGCCGGATGAATGGGGCGCTGTCAGGGCCCCTCTCGTGGAGGATAAAAATCATGCTTTTTCCCTCATTACACATCCCATGCGAGCTTGTGATGATAAAACCTCATCCAAATCACACACTGCAGCTCAATATTCAGTGAGGACAGGGCCTTTTTAAGTCGAAATGTGCAAAAATGCATCCTATCGCTCTGAAACGGCTGTTTTGCTCTCCACCACATTTACTGTCAGACTGGCCGAATTAGACCGATTCTGCCTCTTTCTTGCCTCTGCATGTGAAGAACAGGGTGCTTGTGAGCATATTGTGCAGTTTCAAGCAGGTAGCTGGCTTGGAACGGGACCGGTGGGGCAGAGCAATCCTAGCGGCTCGCCCGAGCAGTGGAAGCCGGCGAGGGTGCGCGTTCAGCCGGATGAATGGGGCGCTGTCAGGGCCCCTCTCGTGGAGGATAAAAATCATGCTTTTTCCCTCATTACACATCCCATGCGAGCTTGTAATGATAAAACCTCATCCAAATCACACATTGCAGCTCAATATTCAGTGAGGACAGGGCCTTTTTAAGTCGAAATGTGCAAAAAAGCGTCCTGTCGCTCTGAAACGGCTGTTTTGCTCTCCACCACATTTACTGTCAGACTGGCCGAATTAGACCGATTCTGCCTCTTTCTTGCCTCTGCATGTGAAGAACAGGGTGCTTGTGAGCATATTGTGCAGTTTCAAGCAGGTAGCTGGCTTGGAACGGGACCGGTGGGGCAGAGCAATCCTAGCGGCTCGCCCGAGCAGTGGAAGCCGGCGAGGGTGCGCGTTCAGCCGGATGAATGGGGCGCTGTCAGGGCCCCTCTCGTGGAGGATAAAAATCATGCTTTTTCCCTCATTACACATCCCATGCGAGCTTGTAATGATAAAACCTCATCCAAATCACACATTGCAGCTCAATATTCAGTGAGGACAGGGCCTTTTTAAGTCGAAATGTGCAAAAAAGCGTCCTGTCGCTCTGAAACGGCTGTTTTGCTCTCCACCACATTTACTGTCAGACTGGCCGAATTAGACCGATTCTGCCTCTTTCTTGCCTCTGCATGTGAAGAACAGGGTGCTTGTGAGCATATTGTGCAGTTTCAAGCAGGTAGCTGGCTTGGAACGGGACCGGTGGGGCAGAGCAATCCTAGCGGCTCGCCCGAGCAGTGGAAGCCGGCGAGGGTGCGCGTTCAGCCGGATGAATGGGGCGCTGTCAGGGCCCCTCTCGTGGAGGATAAAAATCATGCTTTTTCCCTCATTACACATCCCATGCGAGCTTGTAATGATAAAACCTCATCCAAATCACACATTGCAGCTCAATATTCAGTGAGGACAGGGCCTTTTTAAGTCGAAATGTGCAAAAAAGCGTCCTGTCGCTCTGAAACGGCTGTTTTGCTCTCCACCACATTTACTGTCAGACTGGCCGAATTAGACCGATTCTGCCTCTTTCTTGCCTCTGCATGTGAAGAACAGGGTGCTTGTGAGCATATTGTGCAGTTTCAAGCAGGTAGCTGGCTTGGAACGGGACCGGTGGGGCAGAGCAATCCTAGCGGCTCGCCCGAGCAGTGGAAGCCGGCGAGGGTGCGCGTTCAGCCGGATGAATGGGGCGCTGTCAGGGCCCCTCTCGTGGAGGATAAAAATCATGCTTTTTCCCTCATTACACATCCCATGCGAGCTTGTAATGATAAAACCTCATCCAAATCACACATTGCAGCTCAATATTCAGTGAGGACAGGGCCTTTTTAAGTCGAAATGTGCAAAAAAGCGTCCTGTCGCTCTGAAACGGCTGTTTTGCTCTCCACCACATTTACTGTCAGACTGGCCGAATTAGACCGATTCTGCCTCTTTCTTGCCTCTGCATGTGAAGAACAGGGTGCTTGTGAGCATATTGTGCAGTTTCAAGCAGGTAGCTGGCTTGGAACGGGACCGGTGGGGCAGAGCAATCCTAGCGGCTCGCCCGAGCAGTGGAAGCCGGCGAGGGTGCGCGTTCAGCCGGATGAATGGGGCGCTGTCAGGGCCCCTCTCGTGGAGGATAAAAATCATGCTTTTTCCCTCATTACACATCCCATGCGAGCTTGTAATGATAAAACCTCATCCAAATCACACATTGCAGCTCAATATTCAGTGAGGACAGGGCCTTTTTAAGTCGAAATGTGCAAAAAAGCGTCCTGTCGCTCTGAAACGGCTGTTTTGCTCTCCACCACATTTACTGTCAGACTGGCCGAATTAGACCGATTCTGCCTCTTTCTTGCCTCTGCATGTGAAGAACAGGGTGCTTGTGAGCATATTGTGCAGTTTCAAGCAGGTAGCTGGCTTGGAACGGGACCGGTGGGGCAGAGCAATCCTAGCGGCTCGCCCGAGCAGTGGAAGCCGGCGAGGGTGCGCGTTCAGCCGGATGAATGGGGCGCTGTCAGGGCCCCTCTCGTGGAGGATAAAAATCATGCTTTTTCCCTCATTACACATCCCATGCGAGCTTGTAATGATAAAACCTCATCCAAATCACACATTGCAGCTCAATATTCAGTGAGGACAGGGCCTTTTTAAGTCGAAATGTGCAAAAAAGCGTCCTGTCGCTCTGAAACGGCTGTTTTGCTCTCCACCACATTTACTGTCAGACTGGCCGAATTAGACCGATTCTGCCTCTTTCTTGCCTCTGCATGTGAAGAACAGGGTGCTTGTGAGCATATTGTGCAGTTTCAAGCAGGTAGCTGGCTTGGAACGGGACCGGTGGGGCAGAGCAATCCTAGCGGCTCGCCCGAGCAGTGGAAGCCGGCGAGGGTGCGCGTTCAGCCGGATGAATGGGGCGCTGTCAGGGCCCCTCTCGTGGAGGATAAAAATCATGCTTTTTCCCTCATTACACATCCCATGCGAGCTTGTAATGATAAAACCTCATCCAAATCACACATTGCAGCTCAATATTCAGTGAGGACAGGGCCTTTTTAAGTCGAAATGTGCAAAAAAGCGTCCTGTCGCTCTGAAACGGCTGTTTTGCTCTCCACCACATTTACTGTCAGACTGGCCGAATTAGACCGATTCTGCCTCTTTCTTGCCTCTGCATGTGAAGAACAGGGTGCTTGTGAGCATATTGTGCAGTTTCAAGCAGGTAGCTGGCTTGGAACGGGACCGGTGGGGCAGAGCAATCCTAGCGGCTCGCCCGAGCAGTGGAAGCCGGCGAGGGTGCGCGTTCAGCCGGATGAATGGGGCGCTGTCAGGGCCCCTCTCGTGGAGGATAAAAATCATGCTTTTTCCCTCATTACACATCCCATGCGAGCTTGTAATGATAAAACCTCATCCAAATCACACATTGCAGCTCAATATTCAGTGAGGACAGGGCCTTTTTAAGTCGAAATGTGCAAAAAAGCGTCCTGTCGCTCTGAAACGGCTGTTTTGCTCTCCACCACATTTACTGTCAGACTGGCCGAATTAGACCGATTCTGCCTCTTTCTTGCCTCTGCATGTGAAGAACAGGGTGCTTGTGAGCATATTGTGCAGTTTCAAGCAGGTAGCTGGCTTGGAACGGGACCGGTGGGGCAGAGCAATCCTAGCGGCTCGCCCGAGCAGTGGAAGCCGGCGAGGGTGCGCGTTCAGCCGGATGAATGGGGCGCTGTCAGGGCCCCTCTCGTGGAGGATAAAAATCATGCTTTTTCCCTCATTACACATCCCATGCGAGCTTGTAATGATAAAACCTCATCCAAATCACACATTGCAGCTCAATATTCAGTGAGGACAGGGCCTTTTTAAGTCGAAATGTGCAAAAAAGCGTCCTGTCGCTCTGAAACGGCTGTTTTGCTCTCCACCACATTTACTGTCAGACTGGCCGAATTAGACCGATTCTGCCTCTTTCTTGCCTCTGCATGTGAAGAACAGGGTGCTTGTGAGCATATTGTGCAGTTTCAAGCAGGTAGCTGGCTTGGAACGGGACCGGTGGGGCAGAGCAATCCTAGCGGCTCGCCCGAGCAGTGGAAGCCGGCGAGGGTGCGCGTTCAGCCGGATGAATGGGGCGCTGTCAGGGCCCCTCTCGTGGAGGATAAAAATCATGCTTTTTCCCTCATTACACATCCCATGCGAGCTTGTAATGATAAAACCTCATCCAAATCACACATTGCAGCTCAATATTCAGTGAGGACAGGGCCTTTTTAAGTCGAAATGTGCAAAAAAGCGTCCTGTCGCTCTGAAACGGCTGTTTTGCTCTCCACCACATTTACTGTCAGACTGGCCGAATTAGACCGATTCTGCCTCTTTCTTGCCTCTGCATGTGAAGAACAGGGTGCTTGTGAGCATATTGTGCAGTTTCAAGCAGGTAGCTGGCTTGGAACGGGACCGGTGGGGCAGAGCAATCCTAGCGGCTCGCCCGAGCAGTGGAAGCCGGCGAGGGTGCGCGTTCAGCCGGATGAATGGGGCGCTGTCAGGGCCCCTCTCGTGGAGGATAAAAATCATGCTTTTTCCCTCATTACACATCCCATGCGAGCTTGTAATGATAAAACCTCATCCAAATCACACATTGCAGCTCAATATTCAGTGAGGACAGGGCCTTTTTAAGTCGAAATGTGCAAAAAAGCGTCCTGTCGCTCTGAAACGGCTGTTTTGCTCTCCACCACATTTACTGTCAGACTGGCCGAATTAGACCGATTCTGCCTCTTTCTTGCCTCTGCATGTGAAGAACAGGGTGCTTGTGAGCATATTGTGCAGTTTCAAGCAGGTAGCTGGCTTGGAACGGGACCGGTGGGGCAGAGCAATCCTAGCGGCTCGCCCGAGCAGTGGAAGCCGGCGAGGGTGCGCGTTCAGCCGGATGAATGGGGCGCTGTCAGGGCCCCTCTCGTGGAGGATAAAAATCATGCTTTTTCCCTCATTACACATCCCATGCGAGCTTGTAATGATAAAACCTCATCCAAATCACACATTGCAGCTCAATATTCAGTGAGGACAGGGCCTTTTTAAGTCGAAATGTGCAAAAAAGCGTCCTGTCGCTCTGAAACGGCTGTTTTGCTCTCCACCACATTTACTGTCAGACTGGCCGAATTAGACCGATTCTGCCTCTTTCTTGCCTCTGCATGTGAAGAACAGGGTGCTTGTGAGCATATTGTGCAGTTTCAAGCAGGTAGCTGGCTTGGAACGGGACCGGTGGGGCAGAGCAATCCTAGCGGCTCGCCCGAGCAGTGGAAGCCGGCGAGGGTGCGCGTTCAGCCGGATGAATGGGGCGCTGTCAGGGCCCCTCTCGTGGAGGATAAAAATCATGCTTTTTCCCTCATTACACATCCCATGCGAGCTTGTAATGATAAAACCTCATCCAAATCACACATTGCAGCTCAATATTCAGTGAGGACAGGGCCTTTTTAAGTCGAAATGTGCAAAAAAGCGTCCTGTCGCTCTGAAACGGCTGTTTTGCTCTCCACCACATTTACTGTCAGACTGGCCGAATTAGACCGATTCTGCCTCTTTCTTGCCTCTGCATGTGAAGAACAGGGTGCTTGTGAGCATATTGTGCAGTTTCAAGCAGGTAGCTGGCTTGGAACGGGACCGGTGGGGCAGAGCAATCCTAGCGGCTCGCCCGAGCAGTGGAAGCCGGCGAGGGTGCGCGTTCAGCCGGATGAATGGGGCGCTGTCAGGGCCCCTCTCGTGGAGGATAAAAATCATGCTTTTTCCCTCATTACACATCCCATGCGAGCTTGTAATGATAAAACCTCATCCAAATCACACATTGCAGCTCAATATTCAGTGAGGACAGGGCCTTTTTAAGTCGAAATGTGCAAAAAAGCGTCCTGTCGCTCTGAAACGGCTGTTTTGCTCTCCACCACATTTACTGTCAGACTGGCCGAATTAGACCGATTCTGCCTCTTTCTTGCCTCTGCATGTGAAGAACAGGGTGCTTGTGAGCATATTGTGCAGTTTCAAGCAGGTAGCTGGCTTGGAACGGGACCGGTGGGGCAGAGCAATCCTAGCGGCTCGCCCGAGCAGTGGAAGCCGGCGAGGGTGCGCGTTCAGCCGGATGAATGGGGCGCTGTCAGGGCCCCTCTCGTGGAGGATAAAAATCATGCTTTTTCCCTCATTACACATCCCATGCGAGCTTGTAATGATAAAACCTCATCCAAATCACACATTGCAGCTCAATATTCAGTGAGGACAGGGCCTTTTTAAGTCGAAATGTGCAAAAAAGCGTCCTGTCGCTCTGAAACGGCTGTTTTGCTCTCCACCACATTTACTGTCAGACTGGCCGAATTAGACCGATTCTGCCTCTTTCTTGCCTCTGCATGTGAAGAACAGGGTGCTTGTGAGCATATTGTGCAGTTTCAAGCAGGTAGCTGGCTTGGAACGGGACCGGTGGGGCAGAGCAATCCTAGCGGCTCGCCCGAGCAGTGGAAGCCGGCGAGGGTGCGCGTTCAGCCGGATGAATGGGGCGCTGTCAGGGCCCCTCTCGTGGAGGATAAAAATCATGCTTTTTCCCTCATTACACATCCCATGCGAGCTTGTAATGATAAAACCTCATCCAAATCACACATTGCAGCTCAATATTCAGTGAGGACAGGGCCTTTTTAAGTCGAAATGTGCAAAAAAGCGTCCTGTCGCTCTGAAACGGCTGTTTTGCTCTCCACCACATTTACTGTCAGACTGGCCGAATTAGACCGATTCTGCCTCTTTCTTGCCTCTGCATGTGAAGAACAGGGTGCTTGTGAGCATATTGTGCAGTTTCAAGCAGGTAGCTGGCTTGGAACGGGACCGGTGGGGCAGAGCAATCCTAGCGGCTCGCCCGAGCAGTGGAAGCCGGCGAGGGTGCGCGTTCAGCCGGATGAATGGGGCGCTGTCAGGGCCCCTCTCGTGGAGGATAAAAATCATGCTTTTTCCCTCATTACACATCCCATGCGAGCTTGTAATGATAAAACCTCATCCAAATCACACATTGCAGCTCAATATTCAGTGAGGACAGGGCCTTTTTAAGTCGAAATGTGCAAAAAAGCGTCCTGTCGCTCTGAAACGGCTGTTTTGCTCTCCACCACATTTACTGTCAGACTGGCCGAATTAGACCGATTCTGCCTCTTTCTTGCCTCTGCATGTGAAGAACAGGGTGCTTGTGAGCATATTGTGCAGTTTCAAGCAGGTAGCTGGCTTGGAACGGGACCGGTGGGGCAGAGCAATCCTAGCGGCTCGCCCGAGCAGTGGAAGCCGGCGAGGGTGCGCGTTCAGCCGGATGAATGGGGCGCTGTCAGGGCCCCTCTCGTGGAGGATAAAAATCATGCTTTTTCCCTCATTACACATCCCATGCGAGCTTGTAATGATAAAACCTCATCCAAATCACACATTGCAGCTCAATATTCAGTGAGGACAGGGCCTTTTTAAGTCGAAATGTGCAAAAAAGCGTCCTATCGCTCTGAAACGGCTGTTTTGCTCTCCACCACATTTACTGTCAGACTGGCCGAATTAGACCGATTCTGCCTCTTTCTTGCCTCTGCATGTGAAGAACAGGGTGCTTGTGAGCATATTGTGCAGTTTCAAGCAGGTAGCTGGCTTGGAACGGGACCGGTGGGGCAGAGCAATCCTAGCGGCTCGCCCGAGCAGTGGAAGCCGGCGAGGGTGCGCGTTCAGCCGGATGAATGGGGCGCTGTCAGGGCCCCTCTCGTGGAGGATAAAAATCATGCTTTTTCCCTCATTACACATCCCATGCGAGCTTGTCATGATAAAACCTCATCCAAATCACACATTGCAGCTCAATATTCAGTGAGGACAGGGCCTTTTTAAGTCGAAATGTGCAAAAAAGCGTCCTATCGCTCTGAAACGGCTGTTTTGCTCTCCACCACATTTACTGTCAGACTGGCCGAATTAGACCGATTCTGCCTCTTTCTTGCCTCTGCATGTGAAGAACAGGGTGCTTGTGAGCATATTGTGCCGTTTCAAGCAGGTAGCTGGCTTGGAACGGGACCGGTGGGGCAGAGCAATCCTAGCGGCTCGCCCGAGCAGTGGAAGCCGGCGAGGGTGCGCGTTCAGCCGGATGAATGGGGCGCTGTCAGGGCCCCTCTCGTGGAGGATAAAAATCATGCTTTTTCCCTCATTACACATCCCATGCGAGCTTGTCATGATAAAACCTCATCCAAATCACACATTGCAGCTCAATATTCAGTGAGGACAGGGCCTTTTTAAGTCGAAATGTGCAAAAAAGCGTCCTATCGCTCTGAAACGGCTGTTTGCTCTCCACCACATTTACTGTCAGACTGGCCGAATTAGACCGATTCTGCCTCTTTCTTGCCTCTGCATGTGAAGAACAGGGTGCTTGTGAGCATATTGTGCCGTTTCAAGCAGGTAGCTGGCTTGGAACGGGACCGGTGGGGCAGAGCAATCCTAGCGGCTCGCCCGAGCAGTGGAAGCCGGCGAGGGTGCGCGTTCAGCCGGATGAATGGGGCGCTGTCAGGGCCCCTCTCGTGGAGGATAAAAATCATGCTTTTTCCCTCATTACACATCCCATGCGAGCTTGTCATGATAAAACCTCATCCAAATCACACATTGCAGCTCAATATTCAGTGAGGACAGGGCCTTTTTAAGTCGAAATGTGCAAAAAAGCGTCCTATCGCTCTGAAACGGCTGTTTTGCTCTCCACCACATTTACTGTCAGACTGGCCGAATTAGACCGATTCTGCCTCTTTCTTGCCTCTGCATGTGAAGAACAGGGTGCTTGTGAGCATATTGTGCCGTTTCAAGCAGGTAGCTGGCTTGGAACGGGACCGGTGGGGCAGAGCAATCCTAGCGGCTCGCCCGAGCAGTGGAAGCCGGCGAGGGTGCGCGTTCAGCCGGATGAATGGGGCGCTGTCAGGGCCCCTCTCGTGGAGGATAAAAATCATGCTTTTTCCCTCATTACACATCCCATGCGAGCTTGTCATGATAAAACCTCATCCAAATCACACATTGCAGCTCAATATTCAGTGAGGACAGGGCCTTTTTAAGTCGAAATGTGCAAAAAAGCGTCCTATCGCTCTGAAACGGCTGTTTTGCTCTCCACCACATTTACTGTCAGACTGGCCGAATTAGACCGATTCTGCCTCTTTCTTGCCTCTGCATGTGAAGAACAGGGTGCTTGTGAGCATATTGTGCCGTTTCAAGCAGGTAGCTGGCTTGGAACGGGACCGGTGGGGCAGAGCAATCCTAGCGGCTCGCCCGAGCAGTGGAAGCCGGCGAGGGTGCGCGTTCAGCCGGATGAATGGGGCGCTGTCAGGGCCCCTCTCGTGGAGGATAAAAATCATGCTTTTTCCCTCATTACACATCCCATGCGAGCTTGTCATGATAAAACCTCATCCAAATCACACATTGCAGCTCAATATTCAGTGAGGACAGGGCCTTTTTAAGTCGAAATGTGCAAAAAAGCGTCCTATCGCTCTGAAACGGCTGTTTTGCTCTCCACCACATTTACTGTCAGACTGGCCGAATTAGACCGATTCTGCCTCTTTCTTGCCTCTGCATGTGAAGAACAGGGTGCTTGTGAGCATATTGTGCCGTTTCAAGCAGGTAGCTGGCTTGGAACGGGACCGGTGGGGCAGAGCAATCCTAGCGGCTCGCCCGAGCAGTGGAAGCCGGCGAGGGTGCGCGTTCAGCCGGATGAATGGGGCGCTGTCAGGGCCCCTCTCGTGGAGGATAAAAATCATGCTTTTTCCCTCATTACACATCCCATGCGAGCTTGTCATGATAAAACCTCATCCAAATCACACATTGCAGCTCAATATTCAGTGAGGACAGGGCCTTTTTAAGTCGAAATGTGCAAAAAAGCGTCCTATCGCTCTGAAACGGCTGTTTTGCTCTCCACCACATTTACTGTCAGACTGGCCGAATTAGACCGATTCTGCCTCTTTCTTGCCTCTGCATGTGAAGAACAGGGTGCTTGTGAGCATATTGTGCCGTTTCAAGCAGGTAGCTGGCTTGGAACGGGACCGGTGGGGCAGAGCAATCCTAGCGGCTCGCCCGAGCAGTGGAAGCCGGCGAGGGTGCGCGTTCAGCCGGATGAATGGGGCGCTGTCAGGGCCCCTCTCGTGGAGGATAAAAATCATGCTTTTTCCCTCATTACACATCCCATGCGAGCTTGTCATGATAAAACCTCATCCAAATCACACATTGCAGCTCAATATTCAGTGAGGACAGGGCCTTTTTAAGTCGAAATGTGCAAAAAAGCGTCCTATCGCTCTGAAACGGCTGTTTTGCTCTCCACCACATTTACTGTCAGACTGGCCGAATTAGACCGATTCTGCCTCTTTCTTGCCTCTGCATGTGAAGAACAGGGTGCTTGTGAGCATATTGTGCCGTTTCAAGCAGGTAGCTGGCTTGGAACGGGACCGGTGGGGCAGAGCAATCCTAGCGGCTCGCCCGAGCAGTGGAAGCCGGCGAGGGTGCGCGTTCAGCCGGATGAATGGGGCGCTGTCAGGGCCCCTCTCGTGGAGGATAAAAATCATGCTTTTTCCCTCATTACACATCCCATGCGAGCTTGTCATGATAAAACCTCATCCAAATCACACATTGCAGCTCAATATTCAGTGAGGACAGGGCCTTTTTAAGTCGAAATGTGCAAAAAAGCGTCCTATCGCTCTGAAACGGCTGTTTTGCTCTCCACCACATTTACTGTCAGACTGGCCGAATTAGACCGATTCTGCCTCTTTCTTGCCTCTGCATGTGAAGAACAGGGTGCTTGTGAGCATATTGTGCCGTTTCAAGCAGGTAGCTGGCTTGGAACGGGACCGGTGGGGCAGAGCAATCCTAGCGGCTCGCCCGAGCAGTGGAAGCCGGCGAGGGTGCGCGTTCAGCCGGATGAATGGGGCGCTGTCAGGGCCCCTCTCGTGGAGGATAAAAATCATGCTTTTTCCCTCATTACACATCCCATGCGAGCTTGTCATGATAAAACCTCATCCAAATCACACATTGCAGCTCAATATTCAGTGAGGACAGGGCCTTTTTAAGTCGAAATGTGCAAAAAAGCGTCCTATCGCTCTGAAACGGCTGTTTTGCTCTCCACCACATTTACTGTCAGACTGGCCGAATTAGACCGATTCTGCCTCTTTCTTGCCTCTGCATGTGAAGAACAGGGTGCTTGTGAGCATATTGTGCAGTTTCAAGCAGGTAGCTGGCTTGGAACGGGACCGGTGGGGCAGAGCAATCCTAGCGGCTCGCCCGAGCAGTGGAAGCCGGCGAGGGTGCGCGTTCAGCCGGATGAATGGGGCGCTGTCAGGGCCCCTCTCGTGGAGGATAAAAATCATGCTTTTTCCCTCATTACACATCCCATGCGAGCTTGTCATGATAAAACCTCATCAAATCACACATTGCAGCTCAATATTCAGTGAGGACAGGGCCTTTTTAAGTCGAAATGTGCAAAAAAGCGTCCTATCGCTCTGAAACGGCTGTTTTGCTCTCCACCACATTTACTGTCAGACTGGCCGAATTAGACCGATTCTGCCTCTTTCTTGCCTCTGCATGTGAAGAACAGGGTGCTTGTGAGCATATTGTGCAGTTTCAAGCAGGTAGCTGGCTTGGAACGGGACCGGTGGGGCAGAGCAATCCTAGCGGCTCGCCCGAGCAGTGGAAGCCGGCGAGGGTGCGCGTTCAGCCGGATGAATGGGGCGCTGTCAGGGCCCCTCTCGTGGAGGATAAAAATCATGCTTTTTCCCTCATTACACATCCCATGCGAGCTTGTCATGATAAAACCTCATCCAAATCACACATTGCAGCTCAATATTCAGTGAGGACAGGGCCTTTTTAAGTCGAAATGTGCAAAAAAGCGTCCTATCGCTCTGAAACGGCTGTTTTGCTCTCCACCACATTTACTGTCAGACTGGCCGAATTAGACCGATTCTGCCTCTTTCTTGCCTCTGCATGTGAAGAACAGGGTGCTTGTGAGCATATTGTGCCGTTTCAAGCAGGTAGCTGGCTTGGAACGGGACCGGTGGGGCAGAGCAATCCTAGCGGCTCGCCCGAGCAGTGGAAGCCGGCGAGGGTGCGCGTTCAGCCGGATGAATGGGGCGCTGTCAGGGCCCCTCTCGTGGAGGATAAAAATCATGCTTTTTCCCTCATTACACATCCCATGCGAGCTTGTCATGATAAAACCTCATCCAAATCACACATTGCAGCTCAATATTCAGTGAGGACAGGGCCTTTTTAAGTCGAAATGTGCAAAAAAGCGTCCTATCGCTCTGAAACGGCTGTTTTGCTCTCCACCACATTTACTGTCAGACTGGCCGAATTAGACCGATTCTGCCTCTTTCTTGCCTCTGCATGTGAAGAATTAGGGTGCTTGTAGCAGTATTGTGCCGTTTCAAGCAGGTAGCTGGCTTGGAACGGGACCGGTGGGGCAGAGCAATCCTAGCGGCTCGCCCGAGCAGTGAAGCCGGCGAGGGTGCGCGTTCAGCCGGATGAATGGGGCGCTGTCAGGGCCCCTCTCGTGGAGGATAAAAATCATGCTTTTTCCCTCATTACACATCCCATGCGAGCTTGTCATGATAAAACCTCATCCAAATCACACATTGCAGCTCAATATTCAGTGAGGACAGGGCCTTTTTAAGTCGAAATGTGCAAAAAAGCGTCCTATCGCTCTGAAACGGCTGTTTTGCTCTCCACCACATTTACTGTCAGACTGGCCGAATTAGACCGATCTGCTCTTTCTTGCCTCTGCATGTGA
>NW_028181649.1:0-131625 GCF_963514085.1 Chelon labrosus | reverse complement strand
AAAGCGTCCTATCGCTCTGAAACGGCTGTTTTGCTCTCCACCACATTTACTGTCAGACTGGCCGAATTAGACCGATTCTGCCTCTTTCTTGCCTCTGCATGTGAAGAACAGGGTGCTTGTGAGCATATGGTGCAGTTTCAAGCAGGTAGCTGGCTTGGAACGGGACCGGTGGGGCAGAGCAATCCTAGCGGCTCGCCCGAGCAGTGGAAGCCGGCGAGGGTGCGCGTTCAGCCGGATGAATGGGGCGCTGTCAGGGCCCCTCTCGTGGAGGATAAAAATCATGCTTTTTCCCTCATTACACATCCCATGCCAGCTTGTAATGACAAAACCTCATCCAAATCACACATTGCAGCTCAATATTCAGTGAGGACAGGGCCTTTTTAAGTCGAAATGTGCAAAAAAGCGTCCTATCGCTCTGAAACGGCTGTTTTGCTCTCCACCACATTTACTGTCAGACTGGCCGAATTAGACCGATTCTGCCTCTTTCTTGCCTCTGCATGTGAAGAACAGGGTGCTTGTGAGCATATGGTGCAGTTTCAAGCAGGTAGCTGGCTTGGAACGGGACCGGTGGGGCAGAGCAATCCTAGCGGCTCGCCCGAGCAGTGGAAGCCGGCGAGGGTGCGCGTTCAGCCGGATGAATGGGGCGCTGTCAGGGCCCCTCTCGTGGAGGATAAAAATCATGCTTTTTCCCTCATTACACATCCCATGCCAGCTTGTAATGACAAAACCTCATCCAAATCACACATTGCAGCTCAATATTCAGTGAGGACAGGGCCTTTTTAAGTCGAAATGTGCAAAAAAGCGTCCTATCGCTCTGAAACGGCTGTTTTGCTCTCCACCACATTTACTGTCAGACTGGCCGAATTAGACCGATTCTGCCTCTTTCTTGCCTCTGCATGTGAAGAACAGGGTGCTTGTGAGCATATGGTGCAGTTTCAAGCAGGTAGCTGGCTTGGAACGGGACCGGTGGGGCAGAGCAATCCTAGCGGCTCGCCCGAGCAGTGGAAGCCGGCGAGGGTGCGCGTTCAGCCGGATGAATGGGGCGCTGTCAGGGCCCCTCTCGTGGAGGATAAAAATCATGCTTTTTCCCTCATTACACATCCCATGCCAGCTTGTAATGACAAAACCTCATCCAAATCACACATTGCAGCTCAATATTCAGTGAGGACAGGGCCTTTTTAAGTCGAAATGTGCAAAAAAGCGTCCTATCGCTCTGAAACGGCTGTTTTGCTCTCCACCACATTTACTGTCAGACTGGCCGAATTAGACCGATTCTGCCTCTTTCTTGCCTCTGCATGTGAAGAACAGGGTGCTTGTGAGCATATGGTGCAGTTTCAAGCAGGTAGCTGGCTTGGAACGGGACCGGTGGGGCAGAGCAATCCTAGCGGCTCGCCCGAGCAGTGGAAGCCGGCGAGGGTGCGCGTTCAGCCGGATGAATGGGGCGCTGTCAGGGCCCCTCTCGTGGAGGATAAAAATCATGCTTTTTCCCTCATTACACATCCCATGCCAGCTTGTAATGACAAAACCTCATCCAAATCACACATTGCAGCTCAATATTCAGTGAGGACAGGGCCTTTTTAAGTCGAAATGTGCAAAAAAGCGTCCTATCGCTCTGAAACGGCTGTTTTGCTCTCCACCACATTTACTGTCAGACTGGCCGAATTAGACCGATTCTGCCTCTTTCTTGCCTCTGCATGTGAAGAACAGGGTGCTTGTGAGCATATGGTGCAGTTTCAAGCAGGTAGCTGGCTTGGAACGGGACCGGTGGGGCAGAGCAATCCTAGCGGCTCGCCCGAGCAGTGGAAGCCGGCGAGGGTGCGCGTTCAGCCGGATGAATGGGGCGCTGTCAGGGCCCCTCTCGTGGAGGATAAAAATCATGCTTTTTCCCTCATTACACATCCCATGCCAGCTTGTAATGACAAAACCTCATCCAAATCACACATTGCAGCTCAATATTCAGTGAGGACAGGGCCTTTTTAAGTCGAAATGTGCAAAAAAGCGTCCTATCGCTCTGAAACGGCTGTTTTGCTCTCCACCACATTTACTGTCAGACTGGCCGAATTAGACCGATTCTGCCTCTTTCTTGCCTCTGCATGTGAAGAACAGGGTGCTTGTGAGCATATGGTGCAGTTTCAAGCAGGTAGCTGGCTTGGAACGGGACCGGTGGGGCAGAGCAATCCTAGCGGCTCGCCCGAGCAGTGGAAGCCGGCGAGGGTGCGCGTTCAGCCGGATGAATGGGGCGCTGTCAGGGCCCCTCTCGTGGAGGATAAAAATCATGCTTTTTCCCTCATTACACATCCCATGCCAGCTTGTAATGACAAAACCTCATCCAAATCACACATTGCAGCTCAATATTCAGTGAGGACAGGGCCTTTTTAAGTCGAAATGTGCAAAAAAGCGTCCTATCGCTCTGAAACGGCTGTTTTGCTCTCCACCACATTTACTGTCAGACTGGCCGAATTAGACCGATTCTGCCTCTTTCTTGCCTCTGCATGTGAAGAACAGGGTGCTTGTGAGCATATGGTGCAGTTTCAAGCAGGTAGCTGGCTTGGAACGGGACCGGTGGGGCAGAGCAATCCTAGCGGCTCGCCCGAGCAGTGGAAGCCGGCGAGGGTGCGCGTTCAGCCGGATGAATGGGGCGCTGTCAGGGCCCCTCTCGTGGAGGATAAAAATCATGCTTTTTCCCTCATTACACATCCCATGCGAGCTTGTAATGACAAAACCTCATCCAAATCACACATTGCAGCTCAATATTCAGTGAGGACAGGGCCTTTTTAAGTCGAAATGTGCAAAAAAGCGTCCTATCGCTCTGAAACGGCTGTTTTGCTCTCCACCACATTTACTGTCAGACTGGCCGAATTAGACCGATTCTGCCTCTTTCTTGCCTCTGCATGTGAAGAACAGGGTGCTTGTGAGCATATGGTGCAGTTTCAAGCAGGTAGCTGGCTTGGAACGGGACCGGTGGGGCAGAGCAATCCTAGCGGCTCGCCCGAGCAGTGGAAGCCGGCGAGGGTGCGCGTTCAGCCGGATGAATGGGGCGCTGTCAGGGCCCCTCTCGTGGAGGATAAAAATCATGCTTTTTCCCTCATTACACATCCCATGCCAGCTTGTAATGACAAAACCTCATCCAAATCACACATTGCAGCTCAATATTCAGTGAGGACAGGGCCTTTTTAAGTCGAAATGTGCAAAAAAGCGTCCTATCGCTCTGAAACGGCTGTTTTGCTCTCCACCACATTTACTGTCAGACTGGCCGAATTAGACCGATTCTGCCTCTTTCTTGCCTCTGCATGTGAAGAACAGGGTGCTTGTGAGCATATGGTGCAGTTTCAAGCAGGTAGCTGGCTTGGAACGGGACCGGTGGGGCAGAGCAATCCTAGCGGCTCGCCCGAGCAGTGGAAGCCGGCGAGGGTGCGCGTTCAGCCGGATGAATGGGGCGCTGTCAGGGCCCCTCTCGTGGAGGATAAAAATCATGCTTTTTCCCTCATTACACATCCCATGCGAGCTTGTAATGACAAAACCTCATCCAAATCACACATTGCAGCTCAATATTCAGTGAGGACAGGGCCTTTTTAAGTCGAAATGTGCAAAAAAGCGTCCTATCGCTCTGAAACGGCTGTTTTGCTCTCCACCACATTTACTGTCAGACTGGCCGAATTAGACCGATTCTGCCTCTTTCTTGCCTCTGCATGTGAAGAACAGGGTGCTTGTGAGCATATGGTGCAGTTTCAAGCAGGTAGCTGGCTTGGAACGGGACCGGTGGGGCAGAGCAATCCTAGCGGCTCGCCCGAGCAGTGGAAGCCGGCGAGGGTGCGCGTTCAGCCGGATGAATGGGGCGCTGTCAGGGCCCCTCTCGTGGAGGATAAAAATCATGCTTTTTCCCTCATTACACATCCCATGCGAGCTTGTAATGACAAAACCTCATCCAAATCACACATTGCAGCTCAATATTCAGTGAGGACAGGGCCTTTTTAAGTCGAAATGTGCAAAAAAGCGTCCTATCGCTCTGAAACGGCTGTTTTGCTCTCCACCACATTTACTGTCAGACTGGCCGAATTAGACCGATTCTGCCTCTTTCTTGCCTCTGCATGTGAAGAACAGGGTGCTTGTGAGCATATGGTGCAGTTTCAAGCAGGTAGCTGGCTTGGAACGGGACCGGTGGGGCAGAGCAATCCTAGCGGCTCGCCCGAGCAGTGGAAGCCGGCGAGGGTGCGCGTTCAGCCGGATGAATGGGGCGCTGTCAGGGCCCCTCTCGTGGAGGATAAAAATCATGCTTTTTCCCTCATTACACATCCCATGCGAGCTTGTAATGACAAAACCTCATCCAAATCACACATTGCAGCTCAATATTCAGTGAGGACAGGGCCTTTTTAAGTCGAAATGTGCAAAAAAGCGTCCTATCGCTCTGAAACGGCTGTTTTGCTCTCCACCACATTTACTGTCAGACTGGCCGAATTAGACCGATTCTGCCTCTTTCTTGCCTCTGCATGTGAAGAACAGGGTGCTTGTGAGCATATGGTGCAGTTTCAAGCAGGTAGCTGGCTTGGAACGGGACCGGTGGGGCAGAGCAATCCTAGCGGCTCGCCCGAGCAGTGGAAGCCGGCGAGGGTGCGCGTTCAGCCGGATGAATGGGGCGCTGTCAGGGCCCCTCTCGTGGAGGATAAAAATCATGCTTTTTCCCTCATTACACATCCCATGCGAGCTTGTAATGACAAAACCTCATCCAAATCACACATTGCAGCTCAATATTCAGTGAGGACAGGGCCTTTTTAAGTCGAAATGTGCAAAAAAGCGTCCTATCGCTCTGAAACGGCTGTTTTGCTCTCCACCACATTTACTGTCAGACTGGCCGAATTAGACCGATTCTGCCTCTTTCTTGCCTCTGCATGTGAAGAACAGGGTGCTTGTGAGCATATGGTGCAGTTTCAAGCAGGTAGCTGGCTTGGAACGGGACCGGTGGGGCAGAGCAATCCTAGCGGCTCGCCCGAGCAGTGGAAGCCGGCGAGGGTGCGCGTTCAGCCGGATGAATGGGGCGCTGTCAGGGCCCCTCTCGTGGAGGATAAAAATCATGCTTTTTCCCTCATTACACATCCCATGCGAGCTTGTAATGACAAAACCTCATCCAAATCACACATTGCAGCTCAATATTCAGTGAGGACAGGGCCTTTTTAAGTCGAAATGTGCAAAAAAGCGTCCTATCGCTCTGAAACGGCTGTTTTGCTCTCCACCACATTTACTGTCAGACTGGCCGAATTAGACCGATTCTGCCTCTTTCTTGCCTCTGCATGTGAAGAACAGGGTGCTTGTGAGCATATGGTGCAGTTTCAAGCAGGTAGCTGGCTTGGAACGGGACCGGTGGGGCAGAGCAATCCTAGCGGCTCGCCCGAGCAGTGGAAGCCGGCGAGGGTGCGCGTTCAGCCGGATGAATGGGGCGCTGTCAGGGCCCCTCTCGTGGAGGATAAAAATCATGCTTTTTCCCTCATTACACATCCCATGCGAGCTTGTAATGACAAAACCTCATCCAAATCACACATTGCAGCTCAATATTCAGTGAGGACAGGGCCTTTTTAAGTCGAAATGTGCAAAAAAGCGTCCTATCGCTCTGAAACGGCTGTTTTGCTCTCCACCACATTTACTGTCAGACTGGCCGAATTAGACCGATTCTGCCTCTTTCTTGCCTCTGCATGTGAAGAACAGGGTGCTTGTGAGCATATGGTGCAGTTTCAAGCAGGTAGCTGGCTTGGAACGGGACCGGTGGGGCAGAGCAATCCTAGCGGCTCGCCCGAGCAGTGGAAGCCGGCGAGGGTGCGCGTTCAGCCGGATGAATGGGGCGCTGTCAGGGCCCCTCTCGTGGAGGATAAAAATCATGCTTTTTCCCTCATTACACATCCCATGCGAGCTTGTAATGACAAAACCTCATCCAAATCACACATTGCAGCTCAATATTCAGTGAGGACAGGGCCTTTTTAAGTCGAAATGTGCAAAAAAGCGTCCTATCGCTCTGAAACGGCTGTTTTGCTCTCCACCACATTTACTGTCAGACTGGCCGAATTAGACCGATTCTGCCTCTTTCTTGCCTCTGCATGTGAAGAACAGGGTGCTTGTGAGCATATGGTGCAGTTTCAAGCAGGTAGCTGGCTTGGAACGGGACCGGTGGGGCAGAGCAATCCTAGCGGCTCGCCCGAGCAGTGGAAGCCGGCGAGGGTGCGCGTTCAGCCGGATGAATGGGGCGCTGTCAGGGCCCCTCTCGTGGAGGATAAAAATCATGCTTTTTCCCTCATTACACATCCCATGCGAGCTTGTAATGACAAAACCTCATCCAAATCACACATTGCAGCTCAATATTCAGTGAGGACAGGGCCTTTTTAAGTCGAAATGTGCAAAAAAGCGTCCTATCGCTCTGAAACGGCTGTTTTGCTCTCCACCACATTTACTGTCAGACTGGCCGAATTAGACCGATTCTGCCTCTTTCTTGCCTCTGCATGTGAAGAACAGGGTGCTTGTGAGCATATGGTGCAGTTTCAAGCAGGTAGCTGGCTTGGAACGGGACCGGTGGGGCAGAGCAATCCTAGCGGCTCGCCCGAGCAGTGGAAGCCGGCGAGGGTGCGCGTTCAGCCGGATGAATGGGGCGCTGTCAGGGCCCCTCTCGTGGAGGATAAAAATCATGCTTTTTCCCTCATTACACATCCCATGCGAGCTTGTAATGACAAAACCTCATCCAAATCACACATTGCAGCTCAATATTCAGTGAGGACAGGGCCTTTTTAAGTCGAAATGTGCAAAAAAGCGTCCTATCGCTCTGAAACGGCTGTTTTGCTCTCCACCACATTTACTGTCAGACTGGCCGAATTAGACCGATTCTGCCTCTTTCTTGCCTCTGCATGTGAAGAACAGGGTGCTTGTGAGCATATGGTGCAGTTTCAAGCAGGTAGCTGGCTTGGAACGGGACCGGTGGGGCAGAGCAATCCTAGCGGCTCGCCCGAGCAGTGGAAGCCGGCGAGGGTGCGCGTTCAGCCGGATGAATGGGGCGCTGTCAGGGCCCCTCTCGTGGAGGATAAAAATCATGCTTTTTCCCTCATTACACATCCCATGCGAGCTTGTAATGACAAAACCTCATCCAAATCACACATTGCAGCTCAATATTCAGTGAGGACAGGGCCTTTTTAAGTCGAAATGTGCAAAAAAGCGTCCTATCGCTCTGAAACGGCTGTTTTGCTCTCCACCACATTTACTGTCAGACTGGCCGAATTAGACCGATTCTGCCTCTTTCTTGCCTCTGCATGTGAAGAACAGGGTGCTTGTGAGCATATGGTGCAGTTTCAAGCAGGTAGCTGGCTTGGAACGGGACCGGTGGGGCAGAGCAATCCTAGCGGCTCGCCCGAGCAGTGGAAGCCGGCGAGGGTGCGCGTTCAGCCGGATGAATGGGGCGCTGTCAGGGCCCCTCTCGTGGAGGATAAAAATCATGCTTTTTCCCTCATTACACATCCCATGCCAGCTTGTAATGACAAAACCTCATCCAAATCACACATTGCAGCTCAATATTCAGTGAGGACAGGGCCTTTTTAAGTCGAAATGTGCAAAAAAGCGTCCTATCGCTCTGAAACGGCTGTTTTGCTCTCCACCACATTTACTGTCAGACTGGCCGAATTAGACCGATTCTGCCTCTTTCTTGCCTCTGCATGTGAAGAACAGGGTGCTTGTGAGCATATGGTGCAGTTTCAAGCAGGTAGCTGGCTTGGAACGGGACCGGTGGGGCAGAGCAATCCTAGCGGCTCGCCCGAGCAGTGGAAGCCGGCGAGGGTGCGCGTTCAGCCGGATGAATGGGGCGCTGTCAGGGCCCCTCTCGTGGAGGATAAAAATCATGCTTTTTCCCTCATTACACATCCCATGCCAGCTTGTAATGACAAAACCTCATCCAAATCACACATTGCAGCTCAATATTCAGTGAGGACAGGGCCTTTTTAAGTCGAAATGTGCAAAAAAGCGTCCTATCGCTCTGAAACGGCTGTTTTGCTCTCCACCACATTTACTGTCAGACTGGCCGAATTAGACCGATTCTGCCTCTTTCTTGCCTCTGCATGTGAAGAACAGGGTGCTTGTGAGCATATGGTGCAGTTTCAAGCAGGTAGCTGGCTTGGAACGGGACCGGTGGGGCAGAGCAATCCTAGCGGCTCGCCCGAGCAGTGGAAGCCGGCGAGGGTGCGCGTTCAGCCGGATGAATGGGGCGCTGTCAGGGCCCCTCTCGTGGAGGATAAAAATCATGCTTTTTCCCTCATTACACATCCCATGCGAGCTTGTAATGACAAAACCTCATCCAAATCACACATTGCAGCTCAATATTCAGTGAGGACAGGGCCTTTTTAAGTCGAAATGTGCAAAAAAGCGTCCTATCGCTCTGAAACGGCTGTTTTGCTCTCCACCACATTTACTGTCAGACTGGCCGAATTAGACCGATTCTGCCTCTTTCTTGCCTCTGCATGTGAAGAACAGGGTGCTTGTGAGCATATGGTGCAGTTTCAAGCAGGTAGCTGGCTTGGAACGGGACCGGTGGGGCAGAGCAATCCTAGCGGCTCGCCCGAGCAGTGGAAGCCGGCGAGGGTGCGCGTTCAGCCGGATGAATGGGGCGCTGTCAGGGCCCCTCTCGTGGAGGATAAAAATCATGCTTTTTCCCTCATTACACATCCCATGCGAGCTTGTAATGACAAAACCTCATCCAAATCACACATTGCAGCTCAATATTCAGTGAGGACAGGGCCTTTTTAAGTCGAAATGTGCAAAAAAGCGTCCTATCGCTCTGAAACGGCTGTTTTGCTCTCCACCACATTTACTGTCAGACTGGCCGAATTAGACCGATTCTGCCTCTTTCTTGCCTCTGCATGTGAAGAACAGGGTGCTTGTGAGCATATGGTGCAGTTTCAAGCAGGTAGCTGGCTTGGAACGGGACCGGTGGGGCAGAGCAATCCTAGCGGCTCGCCCGAGCAGTGGAAGCCGGCGAGGGTGCGCGTTCAGCCGGATGAATGGGGCGCTGTCAGGGCCCCTCTCGTGGAGGATAAAAATCATGCTTTTTCCCTCATTACACATCCCATGCGAGCTTGTAATGACAAAACCTCATCCAAATCACACATTGCAGCTCAATATTCAGTGAGGACAGGGCCTTTTTAAGTCGAAATGTGCAAAAAAGCGTCCTATCGCTCTGAAACGGCTGTTTTGCTCTCCACCACATTTACTGTCAGACTGGCCGAATTAGACCGATTCTGCCTCTTTCTTGCCTCTGCATGTGAAGAACAGGGTGCTTGTGAGCATATGGTGCAGTTTCAAGCAGGTAGCTGGCTTGGAACGGGACCGGTGGGGCAGAGCAATCCTAGCGGCTCGCCCGAGCAGTGGAAGCCGGCGAGGGTGCGCGTTCAGCCGGATGAATGGGGCGCTGTCAGGGCCCCTCTCGTGGAGGATAAAAATCATGCTTTTTCCCTCATTACACATCCCATGCGAGCTTGTAATGACAAAACCTCATCCAAATCACACATTGCAGCTCAATATTCAGTGAGGACAGGGCCTTTTTAAGTCGAAATGTGCAAAAAAGCGTCCTATCGCTCTGAAACGGCTGTTTTGCTCTCCACCACATTTACTGTCAGACTGGCCGAATTAGACCGATTCTGCCTCTTTCTTGCCTCTGCATGTGAAGAACAGGGTGCTTGTGAGCATATGGTGCAGTTTCAAGCAGGTAGCTGGCTTGGAACGGGACCGGTGGGGCAGAGCAATCCTAGCGGCTCGCCCGAGCAGTGGAAGCCGGCGAGGGTGCGCGTTCAGCCGGATGAATGGGGCGCTGTCAGGGCCCCTCTCGTGGAGGATAAAAATCATGCTTTTTCCCTCATTACACATCCCATGCGAGCTTGTAATGACAAAACCTCATCCAAATCACACATTGCAGCTCAATATTCAGTGAGGACAGGGCCTTTTTAAGTCGAAATGTGCAAAAAAGCGTCCTATCGCTCTGAAACGGCTGTTTTGCTCTCCACCACATTTACTGTCAGACTGGCCGAATTAGACCGATTCTGCCTCTTTCTTGCCTCTGCATGTGAAGAACAGGGTGCTTGTGAGCATATGGTGCAGTTTCAAGCAGGTAGCTGGCTTGGAACGGGACCGGTGGGGCAGAGCAATCCTAGCGGCTCGCCCGAGCAGTGGAAGCCGGCGAGGGTGCGCGTTCAGCCGGATGAATGGGGCGCTGTCAGGGCCCCTCTCGTGGAGGATAAAAATCATGCTTTTTCCCTCATTACACATCCCATGCCAGCTTGTAATGACAAAACCTCATCCAAATCACACATTGCAGCTCAATATTCAGTGAGGACAGGGCCTTTTTAAGTCGAAATGTGCAAAAAAGCGTCCTATCGCTCTGAAACGGCTGTTTTGCTCTCCACCACATTTACTGTCAGACTGGCCGAATTAGACCGATTCTGCCTCTTTCTTGCCTCTGCATGTGAAGAACAGGGTGCTTGTGAGCATATGGTGCAGTTTCAAGCAGGTAGCTGGCTTGGAACGGGACCGGTGGGGCAGAGCAATCCTAGCGGCTCGCCCGAGCAGTGGAAGCCGGCGAGGGTGCGCGTTCAGCCGGATGAATGGGGCGCTGTCAGGGCCCCTCTCGTGGAGGATAAAAATCATGCTTTTTCCCTCATTACACATCCCATGCCAGCTTGTAATGACAAAACCTCATCCAAATCACACATTGCAGCTCAATATTCAGTGAGGACAGGGCCTTTTTAAGTCGAAATGTGCAAAAAAGCGTCCTATCGCTCTGAAACGGCTGTTTTGCTCTCCACCACATTTACTGTCAGACTGGCCGAATTAGACCGATTCTGCCTCTTTCTTGCCTCTGCATGTGAAGAACAGGGTGCTTGTGAGCATATGGTGCAGTTTCAAGCAGGTAGCTGGCTTGGAACGGGACCGGTGGGGCAGAGCAATCCTAGCGGCTCGCCCGAGCAGTGGAAGCCGGCGAGGGTGCGCGTTCAGCCGGATGAATGGGGCGCTGTCAGGGCCCCTCTCGTGGAGGATAAAAATCATGCTTTTTCCCTCATTACACATCCCATGCCAGCTTGTAATGACAAAACCTCATCCAAATCACACATTGCAGCTCAATATTCAGTGAGGACAGGGCCTTTTTAAGTCGAAATGTGCAAAAAAGCGTCCTATCGCTCTGAAACGGCTGTTTTGCTCTCCACCACATTTACTGTCAGACTGGCCGAATTAGACCGATTCTGCCTCTTTCTTGCCTCTGCATGTGAAGAACAGGGTGCTTGTGAGCATATGGTGCAGTTTCAAGCAGGTAGCTGGCTTGGAACGGGACCGGTGGGGCAGAGCAATCCTAGCGGCTCGCCCGAGCAGTGGAAGCCGGCGAGGGTGCGCGTTCAGCCGGATGAATGGGGCGCTGTCAGGGCCCCTCTCGTGGAGGATAAAAATCATGCTTTTTCCCTCATTACACATCCCATGCCAGCTTGTAATGACAAAACCTCATCCAAATCACACATTGCAGCTCAATATTCAGTGAGGACAGGGCCTTTTTAAGTCGAAATGTGCAAAAAAGCGTCCTATCGCTCTGAAACGGCTGTTTTGCTCTCCACCACATTTACTGTCAGACTGGCCGAATTAGACCGATTCTGCCTCTTTCTTGCCTCTGCATGTGAAGAACAGGGTGCTTGTGAGCATATGGTGCAGTTTCAAGCAGGTAGCTGGCTTGGAACGGGACCGGTGGGGCAGAGCAATCCTAGCGGCTCGCCCGAGCAGTGGAAGCCGGCGAGGGTGCGCGTTCAGCCGGATGAATGGGGCGCTGTCAGGGCCCCTCTCGTGGAGGATAAAAATCATGCTTTTTCCCTCATTACACATCCCATGCCAGCTTGTAATGACAAAACCTCATCCAAATCACACATTGCAGCTCAATATTCAGTGAGGACAGGGCCTTTTTAAGTCGAAATGTGCAAAAAAGCGTCCTATCGCTCTGAAACGGCTGTTTTGCTCTCCACCACATTTACTGTCAGACTGGCCGAATTAGACCGATTCTGCCTCTTTCTTGCCTCTGCATGTGAAGAACAGGGTGCTTGTGAGCATATGGTGCAGTTTCAAGCAGGTAGCTGGCTTGGAACGGGACCGGTGGGGCAGAGCAATCCTAGCGGCTCGCCCGAGCAGTGGAAGCCGGCGAGGGTGCGCGTTCAGCCGGATGAATGGGGCGCTGTCAGGGCCCCTCTCGTGGAGGATAAAAATCATGCTTTTTCCCTCATTACACATCCCATGCCAGCTTGTAATGACAAAACCTCATCCAAATCACACATTGCAGCTCAATATTCAGTGAGGACAGGGCCTTTTTAAGTCGAAATGTGCAAAAAAGCGTCCTATCGCTCTGAAACGGCTGTTTTGCTCTCCACCACATTTACTGTCAGACTGGCCGAATTAGACCGATTCTGCCTCTTTCTTGCCTCTGCATGTGAAGAACAGGGTGCTTGTGAGCATATGGTGCAGTTTCAAGCAGGTAGCTGGCTTGGAACGGGACCGGTGGGGCAGAGCAATCCTAGCGGCTCGCCCGAGCAGTGGAAGCCGGCGAGGGTGCGCGTTCAGCCGGATGAATGGGGCGCTGTCAGGGCCCCTCTCGTGGAGGATAAAAATCATGCTTTTTCCCTCATTACACATCCCATGCCAGCTTGTAATGACAAAACCTCATCCAAATCACACATTGCAGCTCAATATTCAGTGAGGACAGGGCCTTTTTAAGTCGAAATGTGCAAAAAAGCGTCCTATCGCTCTGAAACGGCTGTTTTGCTCTCCACCACATTTACTGTCAGACTGGCCGAATTAGACCGATTCTGCCTCTTTCTTGCCTCTGCATGTGAAGAACAGGGTGCTTGTGAGCATATGGTGCAGTTTCAAGCAGGTAGCTGGCTTGGAACGGGACCGGTGGGGCAGAGCAATCCTAGCGGCTCGCCCGAGCAGTGGAAGCCGGCGAGGGTGCGCGTTCAGCCGGATGAATGGGGCGCTGTCAGGGCCCCTCTCGTGGAGGATAAAAATCATGCTTTTTCCCTCATTACACATCCCATGCCAGCTTGTAATGACAAAACCTCATCCAAATCACACATTGCAGCTCAATATTCAGTGAGGACAGGGCCTTTTTAAGTCGAAATGTGCAAAAAAGCGTCCTATCGCTCTGAAACGGCTGTTTTGCTCTCCACCACATTTACTGTCAGACTGGCCGAATTAGACCGATTCTGCCTCTTTCTTGCCTCTGCATGTGAAGAACAGGGTGCTTGTGAGCATATGGTGCAGTTTCAAGCAGGTAGCTGGCTTGGAACGGGACCGGTGGGGCAGAGCAATCCTAGCGGCTCGCCCGAGCAGTGGAAGCCGGCGAGGGTGCGCGTTCAGCCGGATGAATGGGGCGCTGTCAGGGCCCCTCTCGTGGAGGATAAAAATCATGCTTTTTCCCTCATTACACATCCCATGCCAGCTTGTAATGACAAAACCTCATCCAAATCACACATTGCAGCTCAATATTCAGTGAGGACAGGGCCTTTTTAAGTCGAAATGTGCAAAAAAGCGTCCTATCGCTCTGAAACGGCTGTTTTGCTCTCCACCACATTTACTGTCAGACTGGCCGAATTAGACCGATTCTGCCTCTTTCTTGCCTCTGCATGTGAAGAACAGGGTGCTTGTGAGCATATGGTGCAGTTTCAAGCAGGTAGCTGGCTTGGAACGGGACCGGTGGGGCAGAGCAATCCTAGCGGCTCGCCCGAGCAGTGGAAGCCGGCGAGGGTGCGCGTTCAGCCGGATGAATGGGGCGCTGTCAGGGCCCCTCTCGTGGAGGATAAAAATCATGCTTTTTCCCTCATTACACATCCCATGCCAGCTTGTAATGACAAAACCTCATCCAAATCACACATTGCAGCTCAATATTCAGTGAGGACAGGGCCTTTTTAAGTCGAAATGTGCAAAAAAGCGTCCTATCGCTCTGAAACGGCTGTTTTGCTCTCCACCACATTTACTGTCAGACTGGCCGAATTAGACCGATTCTGCCTCTTTCTTGCCTCTGCATGTGAAGAACAGGGTGCTTGTGAGCATATGGTGCAGTTTCAAGCAGGTAGCTGGCTTGGAACGGGACCGGTGGGGCAGAGCAATCCTAGCGGCTCGCCCGAGCAGTGGAAGCCGGCGAGGGTGCGCGTTCAGCCGGATGAATGGGGCGCTGTCAGGGCCCCTCTCGTGGAGGATAAAAATCATGCTTTTTCCCTCATTACACATCCCATGCCAGCTTGTAATGACAAAACCTCATCCAAATCACACATTGCAGCTCAATATTCAGTGAGGACAGGGCCTTTTTAAGTCGAAATGTGCAAAAAAGCGTCCTATCGCTCTGAAACGGCTGTTTTGCTCTCCACCACATTTACTGTCAGACTGGCCGAATTAGACCGATTCTGCCTCTTTCTTGCCTCTGCATGTGAAGAACAGGGTGCTTGTGAGCATATGGTGCAGTTTCAAGCAGGTAGCTGGCTTGGAACGGGACCGGTGGGGCAGAGCAATCCTAGCGGCTCGCCCGAGCAGTGGAAGCCGGCGAGGGTGCGCGTTCAGCCGGATGAATGGGGCGCTGTCAGGGCCCCTCTCGTGGAGGATAAAAATCATGCTTTTTCCCTCATTACACATCCCATGCCAGCTTGTAATGACAAAACCTCATCCAAATCACACATTGCAGCTCAATATTCAGTGAGGACAGGGCCTTTTTAAGTCGAAATGTGCAAAAAAGCGTCCTATCGCTCTGAAACGGCTGTTTTGCTCTCCACCACATTTACTGTCAGACTGGCCGAATTAGACCGATTCTGCCTCTTTCTTGCCTCTGCATGTGAAGAACAGGGTGCTTGTGAGCATATGGTGCAGTTTCAAGCAGGTAGCTGGCTTGGAACGGGACCGGTGGGGCAGAGCAATCCTAGCGGCTCGCCCGAGCAGTGGAAGCCGGCGAGGGTGCGCGTTCAGCCGGATGAATGGGGCGCTGTCAGGGCCCCTCTCGTGGAGGATAAAAATCATGCTTTTTCCCTCATTACACATCCCATGCCAGCTTGTAATGACAAAACCTCATCCAAATCACACATTGCAGCTCAATATTCAGTGAGGACAGGGCCTTTTTAAGTCGAAATGTGCAAAAAAGCGTCCTATCGCTCTGAAACGGCTGTTTTGCTCTCCACCACATTTACTGTCAGACTGGCCGAATTAGACCGATTCTGCCTCTTTCTTGCCTCTGCATGTGAAGAACAGGGTGCTTGTGAGCATATGGTGCAGTTTCAAGCAGGTAGCTGGCTTGGAACGGGACCGGTGGGGCAGAGCAATCCTAGCGGCTCGCCCGAGCAGTGGAAGCCGGCGAGGGTGCGCGTTCAGCCGGATGAATGGGGCGCTGTCAGGGCCCCTCTCGTGGAGGATAAAAATCATGCTTTTTCCCTCATTACACATCCCATGCCAGCTTGTAATGACAAAACCTCATCCAAATCACACATTGCAGCTCAATATTCAGTGAGGACAGGGCCTTTTTAAGTCGAAATGTGCAAAAAAGCGTCCTATCGCTCTGAAACGGCTGTTTTGCTCTCCACCACATTTACTGTCAGACTGGCCGAATTAGACCGATTCTGCCTCTTTCTTGCCTCTGCATGTGAAGAACAGGGTGCTTGTGAGCATATGGTGCAGTTTCAAGCAGGTAGCTGGCTTGGAACGGGACCGGTGGGGCAGAGCAATCCTAGCGGCTCGCCCGAGCAGTGGAAGCCGGCGAGGGTGCGCGTTCAGCCGGATGAATGGGGCGCTGTCAGGGCCCCTCTCGTGGAGGATAAAAATCATGCTTTTTCCCTCATTACACATCCCATGCCAGCTTGTAATGACAAAACCTCATCCAAATCACACATTGCAGCTCAATATTCAGTGAGGACAGGGCCTTTTTAAGTCGAAATGTGCAAAAAAGCGTCCTATCGCTCTGAAACGGCTGTTTTGCTCTCCACCACATTTACTGTCAGACTGGCCGAATTAGACCGATTCTGCCTCTTTCTTGCCTCTGCATGTGAAGAACAGGGTGCTTGTGAGCATATGGTGCAGTTTCAAGCAGGTAGCTGGCTTGGAACGGGACCGGTGGGGCAGAGCAATCCTAGCGGCTCGCCCGAGCAGTGGAAGCCGGCGAGGGTGCGCGTTCAGCCGGATGAATGGGGCGCTGTCAGGGCCCCTCTCGTGGAGGATAAAAATCATGCTTTTTCCCTCATTACACATCCCATGCCAGCTTGTAATGACAAAACCTCATCCAAATCACACATTGCAGCTCAATATTCAGTGAGGACAGGGCCTTTTTAAGTCGAAATGTGCAAAAAAGCGTCCTATCGCTCTGAAACGGCTGTTTTGCTCTCCACCACATTTACTGTCAGACTGGCCGAATTAGACCGATTCTGCCTCTTTCTTGCCTCTGCATGTGAAGAACAGGGTGCTTGTGAGCATATGGTGCAGTTTCAAGCAGGTAGCTGGCTTGGAACGGGACCGGTGGGGCAGAGCAATCCTAGCGGCTCGCCCGAGCAGTGGAAGCCGGCGAGGGTGCGCGTTCAGCCGGATGAATGGGGCGCTGTCAGGGCCCCTCTCGTGGAGGATAAAAATCATGCTTTTTCCCTCATTACACATCCCATGCCAGCTTGTAATGACAAAACCTCATCCAAATCACACATTGCAGCTCAATATTCAGTGAGGACAGGGCCTTTTTAAGTCGAAATGTGCAAAAAAGCGTCCTATCGCTCTGAAACGGCTGTTTTGCTCTCCACCACATTTACTGTCAGACTGGCCGAATTAGACCGATTCTGCCTCTTTCTTGCCTCTGCATGTGAAGAACAGGGTGCTTGTGAGCATATGGTGCAGTTTCAAGCAGGTAGCTGGCTTGGAACGGGACCGGTGGGGCAGAGCAATCCTAGCGGCTCGCCCGAGCAGTGGAAGCCGGCGAGGGTGCGCGTTCAGCCGGATGAATGGGGCGCTGTCAGGGCCCCTCTCGTGGAGGATAAAAATCATGCTTTTTCCCTCATTACACATCCCATGCCAGCTTGTAATGACAAAACCTCATCCAAATCACACATTGCAGCTCAATATTCAGTGAGGACAGGGCCTTTTTAAGTCGAAATGTGCAAAAAAGCGTCCTATCGCTCTGAAACGGCTGTTTTGCTCTCCACCACATTTACTGTCAGACTGGCCGAATTAGACCGATTCTGCCTCTTTCTTGCCTCTGCATGTGAAGAACAGGGTGCTTGTGAGCATATGGTGCAGTTTCAAGCAGGTAGCTGGCTTGGAACGGGACCGGTGGGGCAGAGCAATCCTAGCGGCTCGCCCGAGCAGTGGAAGCCGGCGAGGGTGCGCGTTCAGCCGGATGAATGGGGCGCTGTCAGGGCCCCTCTCGTGGAGGATAAAAATCATGCTTTTTCCCTCATTACACATCCCATGCCAGCTTGTAATGACAAAACCTCATCCAAATCACACATTGCAGCTCAATATTCAGTGAGGACAGGGCCTTTTTAAGTCGAAATGTGCAAAAAAGCGTCCTATCGCTCTGAAACGGCTGTTTTGCTCTCCACCACATTTACTGTCAGACTGGCCGAATTAGACCGATTCTGCCTCTTTCTTGCCTCTGCATGTGAAGAACAGGGTGCTTGTGAGCATATGGTGCAGTTTCAAGCAGGTAGCTGGCTTGGAACGGGACCGGTGGGGCAGAGCAATCCTAGCGGCTCGCCCGAGCAGTGGAAGCCGGCGAGGGTGCGCGTTCAGCCGGATGAATGGGGCGCTGTCAGGGCCCCTCTCGTGGAGGATAAAAATCATGCTTTTTCCCTCATTACACATCCCATGCCAGCTTGTAATGACAAAACCTCATCCAAATCACACATTGCAGCTCAATATTCAGTGAGGACAGGGCCTTTTTAAGTCGAAATGTGCAAAAAAGCGTCCTATCGCTCTGAAACGGCTGTTTTGCTCTCCACCACATTTACTGTCAGACTGGCCGAATTAGACCGATTCTGCCTCTTTCTTGCCTCTGCATGTGAAGAACAGGGTGCTTGTGAGCATATGGTGCAGTTTCAAGCAGGTAGCTGGCTTGGAACGGGACCGGTGGGGCAGAGCAATCCTAGCGGCTCGCCCGAGCAGTGGAAGCCGGCGAGGGTGCGCGTTCAGCCGGATGAATGGGGCGCTGTCAGGGCCCCTCTCGTGGAGGATAAAAATCATGCTTTTTCCCTCATTACACATCCCATGCCAGCTTGTAATGATAAAACCTCATCCAAATCACACATTGCAGCTCAATATTCAGTGAGGACAGGGCCTTTTTAAGTCGAAATGTGCAAAAAAGCGTCCTATCGCTCTGAAACGGCTGTTTTGCTCTCCACCACATTTACTGTCAGACTGGCCGAATTAGACCGATTCTGCCTCTTTCTTGCCTCTGCATGTGAAGAACAGGGTGCTTGTGAGCATATGGTGCAGTTTCAAGCAGGTAGCTGGCTTGGAACGGGACCGGTGGGGCAGAGCAATCCTAGCGGCTCGCCCGAGCAGTGGAAGCCGGCGAGGGTGCGCGTTCAGCCGGATGAATGGGGCGCTGTCAGGGCCCCTCTCGTGGAGGATAAAAATCATGCTTTTTCCCTCATTACACATCCCATGCCAGCTTGTAATGATAAAACCTCATCCAAATCACACATTGCAGCTCAATATTCAGTGAGGACAGGGCCTTTTTAAGTCGAAATGTGCAAAAAAGCGTCCTATCGCTCTGAAACGGCTGTTTTGCTCTCCACCACATTTACTGTCAGACTGGCCGAATTAGACCGATTCTGCCTCTTTCTTGCCTCTGCATGTGAAGAACAGGGTGCTTGTGAGCATATGGTGCAGTTTCAAGCAGGTAGCTGGCTTGGAACGGGACCGGTGGGGCAGAGCAATCCTAGCGGCTCGCCCGAGCAGTGGAAGCCGGCGAGGGTGCGCGTTCAGCCGGATGAATGGGGCGCTGTCAGGGCCCCTCTCGTGGAGGATAAAAATCATGCTTTTTCCCTCATTACACATCCCATGCCAGCTTGTAATGATAAAACCTCATCCAAATCACACATTGCAGCTCAATATTCAGTGAGGACAGGGCCTTTTTAAGTCGAAATGTGCAAAAAAGCGTCCTATCGCTCTGAAACGGCTGTTTTGCTCTCCACCACATTTACTGTCAGACTGGCCGAATTAGACCGATTCTGCCTCTTTCTTGCCTCTGCATGTGAAGAACAGGGTGCTTGTGAGCATATGGTGCAGTTTCAAGCAGGTAGCTGGCTTGGAACGGGACCGGTGGGGCAGAGCAATCCTAGCGGCTCGCCCGAGCAGTGGAAGCCGGCGAGGGTGCGCGTTCAGCCGGATGAATGGGGCGCTGTCAGGGCCCCTCTCGTGGAGGATAAAAATCATGCTTTTTCCCTCATTACACATCCCATGCCAGCTTGTAATGATAAAACCTCATCCAAATCACACATTGCAGCTCAATATTCAGTGAGGACAGGGCCTTTTTAAGTCGAAATGTGCAAAAAAGCGTCCTATCGCTCTGAAACGGCTGTTTTGCTCTCCACCACATTTACTGTCAGACTGGCCGAATTAGACCGATTCTGCCTCTTTCTTGCCTCTGCATGTGAAGAACAGGGTGCTTGTGAGCATATGGTGCAGTTTCAAGCAGGTAGCTGGCTTGGAACGGGACCGGTGGGGCAGAGCAATCCTAGCGGCTCGCCCGAGCAGTGGAAGCCGGCGAGGGTGCGCGTTCAGCCGGATGAATGGGGCGCTGTCAGGGCCCCTCTCGTGGAGGATAAAAATCATGCTTTTTCCCTCATTACACATCCCATGCCAGCTTGTAATGATAAAACCTCATCCAAATCACACATTGCAGCTCAATATTCAGTGAGGACAGGGCCTTTTTAAGTCGAAATGTGCAAAAAAGCGTCCTATCGCTCTGAAACGGCTGTTTTGCTCTCCACCACATTTACTGTCAGACTGGCCGAATTAGACCGATTCTGCCTCTTTCTTGCCTCTGCATGTGAAGAACAGGGTGCTTGTGAGCATATGGTGCAGTTTCAAGCAGGTAGCTGGCTTGGAACGGGACCGGTGGGGCAGAGCAATCCTAGCGGCTCGCCCGAGCAGTGGAAGCCGGCGAGGGTGCGCGTTCAGCCGGATGAATGGGGCGCTGTCAGGGCCCCTCTCGTGGAGGATAAAAATCATGCTTTTTCCCTCATTACACATCCCATGCCAGCTTGTAATGATAAAACCTCATCCAAATCACACATTGCAGCTCAATATTCAGTGAGGACAGGGCCTTTTTAAGTCGAAATGTGCAAAAAAGCGTCCTATCGCTCTGAAACGGCTGTTTTGCTCTCCACCACATTTACTGTCAGACTGGCCGAATTAGACCGATTCTGCCTCTTTCTTGCCTCTGCATGTGAAGAACAGGGTGCTTGTGAGCATATGGTGCAGTTTCAAGCAGGTAGCTGGCTTGGAACGGGACCGGTGGGGCAGAGCAATCCTAGCGGCTCGCCCGAGCAGTGGAAGCCGGCGAGGGTGCGCGTTCAGCCGGATGAATGGGGCGCTGTCAGGGCCCCTCTCGTGGAGGATAAAAATCATGCTTTTTCCCTCATTACACATCCCATGCCAGCTTGTAATGATAAAACCTCATCCAAATCACACATTGCAGCTCAATATTCAGTGAGGACAGGGCCTTTTTAAGTCGAAATGTGCAAAAAAGCGTCCTATCGCTCTGAAACGGCTGTTTTGCTCTCCACCACATTTACTGTCAGACTGGCCGAATTAGACCGATTCTGCCTCTTTCTTGCCTCTGCATGTGAAGAACAGGGTGCTTGTGAGCATATGGTGCAGTTTCAAGCAGGTAGCTGGCTTGGAACGGGACCGGTGGGGCAGAGCAATCCTAGCGGCTCGCCCGAGCAGTGGAAGCCGGCGAGGGTGCGCGTTCAGCCGGATGAATGGGGCGCTGTCAGGGCCCCTCTCGTGGAGGATAAAAATCATGCTTTTTCCCTCATTACACATCCCATGCCAGCTTGTAATGATAAAACCTCATCCAAATCACACATTGCAGCTCAATATTCAGTGAGGACAGGGCCTTTTTAAGTCGAAATGTGCAAAAAAGCGTCCTATCGCTCTGAAACGGCTGTTTTGCTCTCCACCACATTTACTGTCAGACTGGCCGAATTAGACCGATTCTGCCTCTTTCTTGCCTCTGCATGTGAAGAACAGGGTGCTTGTGAGCATATGGTGCAGTTTCAAGCAGGTAGCTGGCTTGGAACGGGACCGGTGGGGCAGAGCAATCCTAGCGGCTCGCCCGAGCAGTGGAAGCCGGCGAGGGTGCGCGTTCAGCCGGATGAATGGGGCGCTGTCAGGGCCCCTCTCGTGGAGGATAAAAATCATGCTTTTTCCCTCATTACACATCCCATGCCAGCTTGTAATGATAAAACCTCATCCAAATCACACATTGCAGCTCAATATTCAGTGAGGACAGGGCCTTTTTAAGTCGAAATGTGCAAAAAAGCGTCCTATCGCTCTGAAACGGCTGTTTTGCTCTCCACCACATTTACTGTCAGACTGGCCGAATTAGACCGATTCTGCCTCTTTCTTGCCTCTGCATGTGAAGAACAGGGTGCTTGTGAGCATATGGTGCAGTTTCAAGCAGGTAGCTGGCTTGGAACGGGACCGGTGGGGCAGAGCAATCCTAGCGGCTCGCCCGAGCAGTGGAAGCCGGCGAGGGTGCGCGTTCAGCCGGATGAATGGGGCGCTGTCAGGGCCCCTCTCGTGGAGGATAAAAATCATGCTTTTTCCCTCATTACACATCCCATGCCAGCTTGTAATGATAAAACCTCATCCAAATCACACATTGCAGCTCAATATTCAGTGAGGACAGGGCCTTTTTAAGTCGAAATGTGCAAAAAAGCGTCCTATCGCTCTGAAACGGCTGTTTTGCTCTCCACCACATTTACTGTCAGACTGGCCGAATTAGACCGATTCTGCCTCTTTCTTGCCTCTGCATGTGAAGAACAGGGTGCTTGTGAGCATATGGTGCAGTTTCAAGCAGGTAGCTGGCTTGGAACGGGACCGGTGGGGCAGAGCAATCCTAGCGGCTCGCCCGAGCAGTGGAAGCCGGCGAGGGTGCGCGTTCAGCCGGATGAATGGGGCGCTGTCAGGGCCCCTCTCGTGGAGGATAAAAATCATGCTTTTTCCCTCATTACACATCCCATGCCAGCTTGTAATGATAAAACCTCATCCAAATCACACATTGCAGCTCAATATTCAGTGAGGACAGGGCCTTTTTAAGTCGAAATGTGCAAAAAAGCGTCCTATCGCTCTGAAACGGCTGTTTTGCTCTCCACCACATTTACTGTCAGACTGGCCGAATTAGACCGATTCTGCCTCTTTCTTGCCTCTGCATGTGAAGAACAGGGTGCTTGTGAGCATATGGTGCAGTTTCAAGCAGGTAGCTGGCTTGGAACGGGACCGGTGGGGCAGAGCAATCCTAGCGGCTCGCCCGAGCAGTGGAAGCCGGCGAGGGTGCGCGTTCAGCCGGATGAATGGGGCGCTGTCAGGGCCCCTCTCGTGGAGGATAAAAATCATGCTTTTTCCCTCATTACACATCCCATGCCAGCTTGTAATGATAAAACCTCATCCAAATCACACATTGCAGCTCAATATTCAGTGAGGACAGGGCCTTTTTAAGTCGAAATGTGCAAAAAAGCGTCCTATCGCTCTGAAACGGCTGTTTTGCTCTCCACCACATTTACTGTCAGACTGGCCGAATTAGACCGATTCTGCCTCTTTCTTGCCTCTGCATGTGAAGAACAGGGTGCTTGTGAGCATATGGTGCAGTTTCAAGCAGGTAGCTGGCTTGGAACGGGACCGGTGGGGCAGAGCAATCCTAGCGGCTCGCCCGAGCAGTGGAAGCCGGCGAGGGTGCGCGTTCAGCCGGATGAATGGGGCGCTGTCAGGGCCCCTCTCGTGGAGGATAAAAATCATGCTTTTTCCCTCATTACACATCCCATGCCAGCTTGTAATGATAAAACCTCATCCAAATCACACATTGCAGCTCAATATTCAGTGAGGACAGGGCCTTTTTAAGTCGAAATGTGCAAAAAAGCGTCCTATCGCTCTGAAACGGCTGTTTTGCTCTCCACCACATTTACTGTCAGACTGGCCGAATTAGACCGATTCTGCCTCTTTCTTGCCTCTGCATGTGAAGAACAGGGTGCTTGTGAGCATATGGTGCAGTTTCAAGCAGGTAGCTGGCTTGGAACGGGACCGGTGGGGCAGAGCAATCCTAGCGGCTCGCCCGAGCAGTGGAAGCCGGCGAGGGTGCGCGTTCAGCCGGATGAATGGGGCGCTGTCAGGGCCCCTCTCGTGGAGGATAAAAATCATGCTTTTTCCCTCATTACACATCCCATGCCAGCTTGTAATGATAAAACCTCATCCAAATCACACATTGCAGCTCAATATTCAGTGAGGACAGGGCCTTTTTAAGTCGAAATGTGCAAAAAAGCGTCCTATCGCTCTGAAACGGCTGTTTTGCTCTCCACCACATTTACTGTCAGACTGGCCGAATTAGACCGATTCTGCCTCTTTCTTGCCTCTGCATGTGAAGAACAGGGTGCTTGTGAGCATATGGTGCAGTTTCAAGCAGGTAGCTGGCTTGGAACGGGACCGGTGGGGCAGAGCAATCCTAGCGGCTCGCCCGAGCAGTGGAAGCCGGCGAGGGTGCGCGTTCAGCCGGATGAATGGGGCGCTGTCAGGGCCCCTCTCGTGGAGGATAAAAATCATGCTTTTTCCCTCATTACACATCCCATGCCAGCTTGTAATGATAAAACCTCATCCAAATCACACATTGCAGCTCAATATTCAGTGAGGACAGGGCCTTTTTAAGTCGAAATGTGCAAAAAAGCGTCCTATCGCTCTGAAACGGCTGTTTTGCTCTCCACCACATTTACTGTCAGACTGGCCGAATTAGACCGATTCTGCCTCTTTCTTGCCTCTGCATGTGAAGAACAGGGTGCTTGTGAGCATATGGTGCAGTTTCAAGCAGGTAGCTGGCTTGGAACGGGACCGGTGGGGCAGAGCAATCCTAGCGGCTCGCCCGAGCAGTGGAAGCCGGCGAGGGTGCGCGTTCAGCCGGATGAATGGGGCGCTGTCAGGGCCCCTCTCGTGGAGGATAAAAATCATGCTTTTTCCCTCATTACACATCCCATGCCAGCTTGTAATGATAAAACCTCATCCAAATCACACATTGCAGCTCAATATTCAGTGAGGACAGGGCCTTTTTAAGTCGAAATGTGCAAAAAAGCGTCCTATCGCTCTGAAACGGCTGTTTTGCTCTCCACCACATTTACTGTCAGACTGGCCGAATTAGACCGATTCTGCCTCTTTCTTGCCTCTGCATGTGAAGAACAGGGTGCTTGTGAGCATATGGTGCAGTTTCAAGCAGGTAGCTGGCTTGGAACGGGACCGGTGGGGCAGAGCAATCCTAGCGGCTCGCCCGAGCAGTGGAAGCCGGCGAGGGTGCGCGTTCAGCCGGATGAATGGGGCGCTGTCAGGGCCCCTCTCGTGGAGGATAAAAATCATGCTTTTTCCCTCATTACACATCCCATGCGAGCTTGTAATGATAAAACCTCATCCAAATCACACATTGCAGCTCAATATTCAGTGAGGACAGGGCCTTTTTAAGTCGAAATGTGCAAAAAAGCGTCCTATCGCTCTGAAACGGCTGTTTTGCTCTCCACCACATTTACTGTCAGACTGGCCGAATTAGACCGATTCTGCCTCTTTCTTGCCTCTGCATGTGAAGAACAGGGTGCTTGTGAGCATATGGTGCAGTTTCAAGCAGGTAGCTGGCTTGGAACGGGACCGGTGGGGCAGAGCAATCCTAGCGGCTCGCCCGAGCAGTGGAAGCCGGCGAGGGTGCGCGTTCAGCCGGATGAATGGGGCGCTGTCAGGGCCCCTCTCGTGGAGGATAAAAATCATGCTTTTTCCCTCATTACACATCCCATGCGAGCTTGTAATGATAAAACCTCATCCAAATCACACATTGCAGCTCAATATTCAGTGAGGACAGGGCCTTTTTAAGTCGAAATGTGCAAAAAAGCGTCCTATCGCTCTGAAACGGCTGTTTTGCTCTCCACCACATTTACTGTCAGACTGGCCGAATTAGACCGATTCTGCCTCTTTCTCGCCTCTGCATGTGAAGAACAGGGTGCTTGTGAGCATATTGTGCAGTTTCAAGCAGGTAGCTGGCTTGGAACGGGACCGGTGGGGCAGAGCAATCCTAGCGGCTCGCCCGAGCAGTGGAAGCCGGCGAGGGTGCGCGTTCAGCCGGATGAATGGGGCGCTGTCAGGGCCCCTCTCGTGGAGGATAAAAATCATGCTTTTTCCCTCATTACACATCCCATGCGAGCTTGTAATGATAAAACCTCATCCAAATCACACATTGCAGCTCAATATTCAGTGAGGACAGGGCCTTTTTAAGTCGAAATGTGCAAAAAAGCGTCCTATCGCTCTGAAACGGCTGTTTTGCTCTCCACCACATTTACTGTCAGACTGGCCGAATTAGACCGATTCTGCCTCTTTCTCGCCTCTGCATGTGAAGAACAGGGTGCTTGTGAGCATATTGTGCAGTTTCAAGCAGGTAGCTGGCTTGGAACGGGACCGGTGGGGCAGAGCAATCCTAGCGGCTCGCCCGAGCAGTGGAAGCCGGCGAGGGTGCGCGTTCAGCCGGATGAATGGGGCGCTGTCAGGGCCCCTCTCGTGGAGGATAAAAATCATGCTTTTTCCCTCATTACACATCCCATGCGAGCTTGTAATGATAAAACCTCATCCAAATCACACATTGCAGCTCAATATTCAGTGAGGACAGGGCCTTTTTAAGTCGAAATGTGCAAAAAAGCGTCCTATCGCTCTGAAACGGCTGTTTTGCTCTCCACCACATTTACTGTCAGACTGGCCGAATTAGACCGATTCTGCCTCTTTCTCGCCTCTGCATGTGAAGGACAGGGTGCTTGTGAGCATATTGTGCAGTTTCAAGCAGGTAGCTGGCTTGGAACGGGACCGGTGGGGCAGAGCAATCCTAGCGGCTCGCCCGAGCAGTGGAAGCCGGCGAGGGTGCGCGTTCAGCCGGATGAATGGGGCGCTGTCAGGGCCCCTCTCGTGGAGGATAAAAATCATGCTTTTTCCCTCATTACACATCCCATGCGAGCTTGTAATGATAAAACCTCATCCAAATCACACATTGCAGCTCAATATTCAGTGAGGACAGGGCCTTTTTAAGTCGAAATGTGCAAAAAAGCGTCCTATCGCTCTGAAACGGCTGTTTTGCTCTCCACCACATTTACTGTCAGACTGGCCGAATTAGACCGATTCTGCCTCTTTCTTGCCTCTGCATGTGAAGAACAGGGTGCTTGTGAGCATATGGTGCAGTTTCAAGCAGGTAGCTGGCTTGGAACGGGACCGGTGGGGCAGAGCAATCCTAGCGGCTCGCCCGAGCAGTGGAAGCCGGCGAGGGTGCGCGTTCAGCCGGATGAATGGGGCGCTGTCAGGGCCCCTCTCGTGGAGGATAAAAATCATGCTTTTTCCCTCATTACACATCCCATGCCAGCTTGTAATGACAAAACCTCATCCAAATCACACATTGCAGCTCAATATTCAGTGAGGACAGGGCCTTTTTAAGTCGAAATGTGCAAAAAAGCGTCCTATCGCTCTGAAACGGCTGTTTTGCTCTCCACCACATTTACTGTCAGACTGGCCGAATTAGACCGATTCTGCCTCTTTCTTGCCTCTGCATGTGAAGAACAGGGTGCTTGTGAGCATATGGTGCAGTTTCAAGCAGGTAGCTGGCTTGGAACGGGACCGGTGGGGCAGAGCAATCCTAGCGGCTCGCCCGAGCAGTGGAAGCCGGCGAGGGTGCGCGTTCAGCCGGATGAATGGGGCGCTGTCAGGGCCCCTCTCGTGGAGGATAAAAATCATGCTTTTTCCCTCATTACACATCCCATGCCAGCTTGTAATGACAAAACCTCATCCAAATCACACATTGCAGCTCAATATTCAGTGAGGACAGGGCCTTTTTAAGTCGAAATGTGCAAAAAAGCGTCCTATCGCTCTGAAACGGCTGTTTTGCTCTCCACCACATTTACTGTCAGACTGGCCGAATTAGACCGATTCTGCCTCTTTCTTGCCTCTGCATGTGAAGAACAGGGTGCTTGTGAGCATATGGTGCAGTTTCAAGCAGGTAGCTGGCTTGGAACGGGACCGGTGGGGCAGAGCAATCCTAGCGGCTCGCCCGAGCAGTGGAAGCCGGCGAGGGTGCGCGTTCAGCCGGATGAATGGGGCGCTGTCAGGGCCCCTCTCGTGGAGGATAAAAATCATGCTTTTTCCCTCATTACACATCCCATGCCAGCTTGTAATGACAAAACCTCATCCAAATCACACATTGCAGCTCAATATTCAGTGAGGACAGGGCCTTTTTAAGTCGAAATGTGCAAAAAAGCGTCCTATCGCTCTGAAACGGCTGTTTTGCTCTCCACCACATTTACTGTCAGACTGGCCGAATTAGACCGATTCTGCCTCTTTCTTGCCTCTGCATGTGAAGAACAGGGTGCTTGTGAGCATATGGTGCAGTTTCAAGCAGGTAGCTGGCTTGGAACGGGACCGGTGGGGCAGAGCAATCCTAGCGGCTCGCCCGAGCAGTGGAAGCCGGCGAGGGTGCGCGTTCAGCCGGATGAATGGGGCGCTGTCAGGGCCCCTCTCGTGGAGGATAAAAATCATGCTTTTTCCCTCATTACACATCCCATGCCAGCTTGTAATGACAAAACCTCATCCAAATCACACATTGCAGCTCAATATTCAGTGAGGACAGGGCCTTTTTAAGTCGAAATGTGCAAAAAAGCGTCCTATCGCTCTGAAACGGCTGTTTTGCTCTCCACCACATTTACTGTCAGACTGGCCGAATTAGACCGATTCTGCCTCTTTCTTGCCTCTGCATGTGAAGAACAGGGTGCTTGTGAGCATATGGTGCAGTTTCAAGCAGGTAGCTGGCTTGGAACGGGACCGGTGGGGCAGAGCAATCCTAGCGGCTCGCCCGAGCAGTGGAAGCCGGCGAGGGTGCGCGTTCAGCCGGATGAATGGGGCGCTGTCAGGGCCCCTCTCGTGGAGGATAAAAATCATGCTTTTTCCCTCATTACACATCCCATGCCAGCTTGTAATGACAAAACCTCATCCAAATCACACATTGCAGCTCAATATTCAGTGAGGACAGGGCCTTTTTAAGTCGAAATGTGCAAAAAAGCGTCCTATCGCTCTGAAACGGCTGTTTTGCTCTCCACCACATTTACTGTCAGACTGGCCGAATTAGACCGATTCTGCCTCTTTCTTGCCTCTGCATGTGAAGAACAGGGTGCTTGTGAGCATATGGTGCAGTTTCAAGCAGGTAGCTGGCTTGGAACGGGACCGGTGGGGCAGAGCAATCCTAGCGGCTCGCCCGAGCAGTGGAAGCCGGCGAGGGTGCGCGTTCAGCCGGATGAATGGGGCGCTGTCAGGGCCCCTCTCGTGGAGGATAAAAATCATGCTTTTTCCCTCATTACACATCCCATGCCAGCTTGTAATGATAAAACCTCATCCAAATCACACATTGCAGCTCAATATTCAGTGAGGACAGGGCCTTTTTAAGTCGAAATGTGCAAAAAAGCGTCCTATCGCTCTGAAACGGCTGTTTTGCTCTCCACCACATTTACTGTCAGACTGGCCGAATTAGACCGATTCTGCCTCTTTCTTGCCTCTGCATGTGAAGAACAGGGTGCTTGTGAGCATATGGTGCAGTTTCAAGCAGGTAGCTGGCTTGGAACGGGACCGGTGGGGCAGAGCAATCCTAGCGGCTCGCCCGAGCAGTGGAAGCCGGCGAGGGTGCGCGTTCAGCCGGATGAATGGGGCGCTGTCAGGGCCCCTCTCGTGGAGGATAAAAATCATGCTTTTTCCCTCATTACACATCCCATGCCAGCTTGTAATGATAAAACCTCATCCAAATCACACATTGCAGCTCAATATTCAGTGAGGACAGGGCCTTTTTAAGTCGAAATGTGCAAAAAAGCGTCCTATCGCTCTGAAACGGCTGTTTTGCTCTCCACCACATTTACTGTCAGACTGGCCGAATTAGACCGATTCTGCCTCTTTCTTGCCTCTGCATGTGAAGAACAGGGTGCTTGTGAGCATATGGTGCAGTTTCAAGCAGGTAGCTGGCTTGGAACGGGACCGGTGGGGCAGAGCAATCCTAGCGGCTCGCCCGAGCAGTGGAAGCCGGCGAGGGTGCGCGTTCAGCCGGATGAATGGGGCGCTGTCAGGGCCCCTCTCGTGGAGGATAAAAATCATGCTTTTTCCCTCATTACACATCCCATGCCAGCTTGTAATGATAAAACCTCATCCAAATCACACATTGCAGCTCAATATTCAGTGAGGACAGGGCCTTTTTAAGTCGAAATGTGCAAAAAAGCGTCCTATCGCTCTGAAACGGCTGTTTTGCTCTCCACCACATTTACTGTCAGACTGGCCGAATTAGACCGATTCTGCCTCTTTCTTGCCTCTGCATGTGAAGAACAGGGTGCTTGTGAGCATATGGTGCAGTTTCAAGCAGGTAGCTGGCTTGGAACGGGACCGGTGGGGCAGAGCAATCCTAGCGGCTCGCCCGAGCAGTGGAAGCCGGCGAGGGTGCGCGTTCAGCCGGATGAATGGGGCGCTGTCAGGGCCCCTCTCGTGGAGGATAAAAATCATGCTTTTTCCCTCATTACACATCCCATGCCAGCTTGTAATGATAAAACCTCATCCAAATCACACATTGCAGCTCAATATTCAGTGAGGACAGGGCCTTTTTAAGTCGAAATGTGCAAAAAAGCGTCCTATCGCTCTGAAACGGCTGTTTTGCTCTCCACCACATTTACTGTCAGACTGGCCGAATTAGACCGATTCTGCCTCTTTCTTGCCTCTGCATGTGAAGAACAGGGTGCTTGTGAGCATATGGTGCAGTTTCAAGCAGGTAGCTGGCTTGGAACGGGACCGGTGGGGCAGAGCAATCCTAGCGGCTCGCCCGAGCAGTGGAAGCCGGCGAGGGTGCGCGTTCAGCCGGATGAATGGGGCGCTGTCAGGGCCCCTCTCGTGGAGGATAAAAATCATGCTTTTTCCCTCATTACACATCCCATGCCAGCTTGTAATGATAAAACCTCATCCAAATCACACATTGCAGCTCAATATTCAGTGAGGACAGGGCCTTTTTAAGTCGAAATGTGCAAAAAAGCGTCCTATCGCTCTGAAACGGCTGTTTTGCTCTCCACCACATTTACTGTCAGACTGGCCGAATTAGACCGATTCTGCCTCTTTCTTGCCTCTGCATGTGAAGAACAGGGTGCTTGTGAGCATATGGTGCAGTTTCAAGCAGGTAGCTGGCTTGGAACGGGACCGGTGGGGCAGAGCAATCCTAGCGGCTCGCCCGAGCAGTGGAAGCCGGCGAGGGTGCGCGTTCAGCCGGATGAATGGGGCGCTGTCAGGGCCCCTCTCGTGGAGGATAAAAATCATGCTTTTTCCCTCATTACACATCCCATGCCAGCTTGTAATGATAAAACCTCATCCAAATCACACATTGCAGCTCAATATTCAGTGAGGACAGGGCCTTTTTAAGTCGAAATGTGCAAAAAAGCGTCCTATCGCTCTGAAACGGCTGTTTTGCTCTCCACCACATTTACTGTCAGACTGGCCGAATTAGACCGATTCTGCCTCTTTCTTGCCTCTGCATGTGAAGAACAGGGTGCTTGTGAGCATATGGTGCAGTTTCAAGCAGGTAGCTGGCTTGGAACGGGACCGGTGGGGCAGAGCAATCCTAGCGGCTCGCCCGAGCAGTGGAAGCCGGCGAGGGTGCGCGTTCAGCCGGATGAATGGGGCGCTGTCAGGGCCCCTCTCGTGGAGGATAAAAATCATGCTTTTTCCCTCATTACACATCCCATGCCAGCTTGTAATGATAAAACCTCATCCAAATCACACATTGCAGCTCAATATTCAGTGAGGACAGGGCCTTTTTAAGTCGAAATGTGCAAAAAAGCGTCCTATCGCTCTGAAACGGCTGTTTTGCTCTCCACCACATTTACTGTCAGACTGGCCGAATTAGACCGATTCTGCCTCTTTCTTGCCTCTGCATGTGAAGAACAGGGTGCTTGTGAGCATATGGTGCAGTTTCAAGCAGGTAGCTGGCTTGGAACGGGACCGGTGGGGCAGAGCAATCCTAGCGGCTCGCCCGAGCAGTGGAAGCCGGCGAGGGTGCGCGTTCAGCCGGATGAATGGGGCGCTGTCAGGGCCCCTCTCGTGGAGGATAAAAATCATGCTTTTTCCCTCATTACACATCCCATGCCAGCTTGTAATGATAAAACCTCATCCAAATCACACATTGCAGCTCAATATTCAGTGAGGACAGGGCCTTTTTAAGTCGAAATGTGCAAAAAAGCGTCCTATCGCTCTGAAACGGCTGTTTTGCTCTCCACCACATTTACTGTCAGACTGGCCGAATTAGACCGATTCTGCCTCTTTCTTGCCTCTGCATGTGAAGAACAGGGTGCTTGTGAGCATATGGTGCAGTTTCAAGCAGGTAGCTGGCTTGGAACGGGACCGGTGGGGCAGAGCAATCCTAGCGGCTCGCCCGAGCAGTGGAAGCCGGCGAGGGTGCGCGTTCAGCCGGATGAATGGGGCGCTGTCAGGGCCCCTCTCGTGGAGGATAAAAATCATGCTTTTTCCCTCATTACACATCCCATGCCAGCTTGTAATGATAAAACCTCATCCAAATCACACATTGCAGCTCAATATTCAGTGAGGACAGGGCCTTTTTAAGTCGAAATGTGCAAAAAAGCGTCCTATCGCTCTGAAACGGCTGTTTTGCTCTCCACCACATTTACTGTCAGACTGGCCGAATTAGACCGATTCTGCCTCTTTCTTGCCTCTGCATGTGAAGAACAGGGTGCTTGTGAGCATATGGTGCAGTTTCAAGCAGGTAGCTGGCTTGGAACGGGACCGGTGGGGCAGAGCAATCCTAGCGGCTCGCCCGAGCAGTGGAAGCCGGCGAGGGTGCGCGTTCAGCCGGATGAATGGGGCGCTGTCAGGGCCCCTCTCGTGGAGGATAAAAATCATGCTTTTTCCCTCATTACACATCCCATGCCAGCTTGTAATGATAAAACCTCATCCAAATCACACATTGCAGCTCAATATTCAGTGAGGACAGGGCCTTTTTAAGTCGAAATGTGCAAAAAAGCGTCCTATCGCTCTGAAACGGCTGTTTTGCTCTCCACCACATTTACTGTCAGACTGGCCGAATTAGACCGATTCTGCCTCTTTCTTGCCTCTGCATGTGAAGAACAGGGTGCTTGTGAGCATATGGTGCAGTTTCAAGCAGGTAGCTGGCTTGGAACGGGACCGGTGGGGCAGAGCAATCCTAGCGGCTCGCCCGAGCAGTGGAAGCCGGCGAGGGTGCGCGTTCAGCCGGATGAATGGGGCGCTGTCAGGGCCCCTCTCGTGGAGGATAAAAATCATGCTTTTTCCCTCATTACACATCCCATGCCAGCTTGTAATGATAAAACCTCATCCAAATCACACATTGCAGCTCAATATTCAGTGAGGACAGGGCCTTTTTAAGTCGAAATGTGCAAAAAAGCGTCCTATCGCTCTGAAACGGCTGTTTTGCTCTCCACCACATTTACTGTCAGACTGGCCGAATTAGACCGATTCTGCCTCTTTCTTGCCTCTGCATGTGAAGAACAGGGTGCTTGTGAGCATATGGTGCAGTTTCAAGCAGGTAGCTGGCTTGGAACGGGACCGGTGGGGCAGAGCAATCCTAGCGGCTCGCCCGAGCAGTGGAAGCCGGCGAGGGTGCGCGTTCAGCCGGATGAATGGGGCGCTGTCAGGGCCCCTCTCGTGGAGGATAAAAATCATGCTTTTTCCCTCATTACACATCCCATGCCAGCTTGTAATGATAAAACCTCATCCAAATCACACATTGCAGCTCAATATTCAGTGAGGACAGGGCCTTTTTAAGTCGAAATGTGCAAAAAAGCGTCCTATCGCTCTGAAACGGCTGTTTTGCTCTCCACCACATTTACTGTCAGACTGGCCGAATTAGACCGATTCTGCCTCTTTCTTGCCTCTGCATGTGAAGAACAGGGTGCTTGTGAGCATATGGTGCAGTTTCAAGCAGGTAGCTGGCTTGGAACGGGACCGGTGGGGCAGAGCAATCCTAGCGGCTCGCCCGAGCAGTGGAAGCCGGCGAGGGTGCGCGTTCAGCCGGATGAATGGGGCGCTGTCAGGGCCCCTCTCGTGGAGGATAAAAATCATGCTTTTTCCCTCATTACACATCCCATGCCAGCTTGTAATGATAAAACCTCATCCAAATCACACATTGCAGCTCAATATTCAGTGAGGACAGGGCCTTTTTAAGTCGAAATGTGCAAAAAAGCGTCCTATCGCTCTGAAACGGCTGTTTTGCTCTCCACCACATTTACTGTCAGACTGGCCGAATTAGACCGATTCTGCCTCTTTCTTGCCTCTGCATGTGAAGAACAGGGTGCTTGTGAGCATATGGTGCAGTTTCAAGCAGGTAGCTGGCTTGGAACGGGACCGGTGGGGCAGAGCAATCCTAGCGGCTCGCCCGAGCAGTGGAAGCCGGCGAGGGTGCGCGTTCAGCCGGATGAATGGGGCGCTGTCAGGGCCCCTCTCGTGGAGGATAAAAATCATGCTTTTTCCCTCATTACACATCCCATGCCAGCTTGTAATGATAAAACCTCATCCAAATCACACATTGCAGCTCAATATTCAGTGAGGACAGGGCCTTTTTAAGTCGAAATGTGCAAAAAAGCGTCCTATCGCTCTGAAACGGCTGTTTTGCTCTCCACCACATTTACTGTCAGACTGGCCGAATTAGACCGATTCTGCCTCTTTCTTGCCTCTGCATGTGAAGAACAGGGTGCTTGTGAGCATATGGTGCAGTTTCAAGCAGGTAGCTGGCTTGGAACGGGACCGGTGGGGCAGAGCAATCCTAGCGGCTCGCCCGAGCAGTGGAAGCCGGCGAGGGTGCGCGTTCAGCCGGATGAATGGGGCGCTGTCAGGGCCCCTCTCGTGGAGGATAAAAATCATGCTTTTTCCCTCATTACACATCCCATGCCAGCTTGTAATGATAAAACCTCATCCAAATCACACATTGCAGCTCAATATTCAGTGAGGACAGGGCCTTTTTAAGTCGAAATGTGCAAAAAAGCGTCCTATCGCTCTGAAACGGCTGTTTTGCTCTCCACCACATTTACTGTCAGACTGGCCGAATTAGACCGATTCTGCCTCTTTCTTGCCTCTGCATGTGAAGAACAGGGTGCTTGTGAGCATATGGTGCAGTTTCAAGCAGGTAGCTGGCTTGGAACGGGACCGGTGGGGCAGAGCAATCCTAGCGGCTCGCCCGAGCAGTGGAAGCCGGCGAGGGTGCGCGTTCAGCCGGATGAATGGGGCGCTGTCAGGGCCCCTCTCGTGGAGGATAAAAATCATGCTTTTTCCCTCATTACACATCCCATGCGAGCTTGTAATGATAAAACCTCATCCAAATCACACATTGCAGCTCAATATTCAGTGAGGACAGGGCCTTTTTAAGTCGAAATGTGCAAAAAAGCGTCCTATCGCTCTGAAACGGCTGTTTTGCTCTCCACCACATTTACTGTCAGACTGGCCGAATTAGACCGATTCTGCCTCTTTCTTGCCTCTGCATGTGAAGAACAGGGTGCTTGTGAGCATATGGTGCAGTTTCAAGCAGGTAGCTGGCTTGGAACGGGACCGGTGGGGCAGAGCAATCCTAGCGGCTCGCCCGAGCAGTGGAAGCCGGCGAGGGTGCGCGTTCAGCCGGATGAATGGGGCGCTGTCAGGGCCCCTCTCGTGGAGGATAAAAATCATGCTTTTTCCCTCATTACACATCCCATGCGAGCTTGTAATGATAAAACCTCATCCAAATCACACATTGCAGCTCAATATTCAGTGAGGACAGGGCCTTTTTAAGTCGAAATGTGCAAAAAAGCGTCCTATCGCTCTGAAACGGCTGTTTTGCTCTCCACCACATTTACTGTCAGACTGGCCGAATTAGACCGATTCTGCCTCTTTCTCGCCTCTGCATGTGAAGAACAGGGTGCTTGTGAGCATATTGTGCAGTTTCAAGCAGGTAGCTGGCTTGGAACGGGACCGGTGGGGCAGAGCAATCCTAGCGGCTCGCCCGAGCAGTGGAAGCCGGCGAGGGTGCGCGTTCAGCCGGATGAATGGGGCGCTGTCAGGGCCCCTCTCGTGGAGGATAAAAATCATGCTTTTTCCCTCATTACACATCCCATGCGAGCTTGTAATGATAAAACCTCATCCAAATCACACATTGCAGCTCAATATTCAGTGAGGACAGGGCCTTTTTAAGTCGAAATGTGCAAAAAAGCGTCCTATCGCTCTGAAACGGCTGTTTTGCTCTCCACCACATTTACTGTCAGACTGGCCGAATTAGACCGATTCTGCCTCTTTCTCGCCTCTGCATGTGAAGAACAGGGTGCTTGTGAGCATATTGTGCAGTTTCAAGCAGGTAGCTGGCTTGGAACGGGACCGGTGGGGCAGAGCAATCCTAGCGGCTCGCCCGAGCAGTGGAAGCCGGCGAGGGTGCGCGTTCAGCCGGATGAATGGGGCGCTGTCAGGGCCCCTCTCGTGGAGGATAAAAATCATGCTTTTTCCCTCATTACACATCCCATGCGAGCTTGTAATGATAAAACCTCATCCAAATCACACATTGCAGCTCAATATTCAGTGAGGACAGGGCCTTTTTAAGTCGAAATGTGCAAAAAAGCGTCCTATCGCTCTGAAACGGCTGTTTTGCTCTCCACCACATTTACTGTCAGACTGGCCGAATTAGACCGATTCTGCCTCTTTCTCGCCTCTGCATGTGAAGGACAGGGTGCTTGTGAGCATATTGTGCAGTTTCAAGCAGGTAGCTGGCTTGGAACGGGACCGGTGGGGCAGAGCAATCCTAGCGGCTCGCCCGAGCAGTGGAAGCCGGCGAGGGTGCGCGTTCAGCCGGATGAATGGGGCGCTGTCAGGGCCCCTCTCGTGGAGGATAAAAATCATGCTTTTTCCCTCATTACACATCCCATGCGAGCTTGTAATGATAAAACCTCATCCAAATCACACATTGCAGCTCAATATTCAGTGAGGACAGGGCCTTTTTAAGTCGAAATGTGCAAAAAAGCGTCCTATCGCTCTGAAACGGCTGTTTTGCTCTCCACCACATTTACTGTCAGACTGGCCGAATTAGACCGATTCTGCCTCTTTCTCGCCTCTGCATGTGAAGAACAGGGTGCTTGTGAGCATATTGTGCAGTTTCAAGCAGGTAGCTGGCTTGGAACGGGACCGGTGGGGCAGAGCAATCCTAGCGGCTCGCCCGAGCAGTGGAAGCCGGCGAGGGTGCGCGTTCAGCCGGATGAATGGGGCGCTGTCAGGGCCCCTCTCGTGGAGGATAAAAATCATGCTTTTTCCCTCATTACACATCCCATGCGAGCTTGTAATGATAAAACCTCATCCAAATCACACATTGCAGCTCAATATTCAGTGAGGACAGGGCCTTTTTAAGTCGAAATGTGCAAAAAAGCGTCCTATCGCTCTGAAACGGCTGTTTTGCTCTCCACCACATTTACTGTCAGACTGGCCGAATTAGACCGATTCTGCCTCTTTCTCGCCTCTGCATGTGAAGAACAGGGTGCTTGTGAGCATATTGTGCAGTTTCAAGCAGGTAGCTGGCTTGGAACGGGACCGGTGGGGCAGAGCAATCCTAGCGGCTCGCCCGAGCAGTGGAAGCCGGCGAGGGTGCGCGTTCAGCCGGATGAATGGGGCGCTGTCAGGGCCCCTCTCGTGGAGGATAAAAATCATGCTTTTTCCCTCATTACACATCCCATGCGAGCTTGTAATGATAAAACCTCATCCAAATCACACATTGCAGCTCAATATTCAGTGAGGACAGGGCCTTTTTAAGTCGAAATGTGCAAAAAAGCGTCCTATCGCTCTGAAACGGCTGTTTTGCTCTCCACCACATTTACTGTCAGACTGGCCGAATTAGACCGATTCTGCCTCTTTCTCGCCTCTGCATGTGAAGAACAGGGTGCTTGTGAGCATATTGTGCAGTTTCAAGCAGGTAGCTGGCTTGGAACGGGACCGGTGGGGCAGAGCAATCCTAGCGGCTCGCCCGAGCAGTGGAAGCCGGCGAGGGTGCGCGTTCAGCCGGATGAATGGGGCGCTGTCAGGGCCCCTCTCGTGGAGGATAAAAATCATGCTTTTTCCCTCATTACACATCCCATGCGAGCTTGTAATGATAAAACCTCATCCAAATCACACATTGCAGCTCAATATTCAGTGAGGACAGGGCCTTTTTAAGTCGAAATGTGCAAAAAAGCGTCCTATCGCTCTGAAACGGCTGTTTTGCTCTCCACCACATTTACTGTCAGACTGGCCGAATTAGACCGATTCTGCCTCTTTCTCGCCTCTGCATGTGAAGAACAGGGTGCTTGTGAGCATATTGTGCAGTTTCAAGCAGGTAGCTGGCTTGGAACGGGACCGGTGGGGCAGAGCAATCCTAGCGGCTCGCCCGAGCAGTGGAAGCCGGCGAGGGTGCGCGTTCAGCCGGATGAATGGGGCGCTGTCAGGGCCCCTCTCGTGGAGGATAAAAATCATGCTTTTTCCCTCATTACACATCCCATGCGAGCTTGTAATGATAAAACCTCATCCAAATCACACATTGCAGCTCAATATTCAGTGAGGACAGGGCCTTTTTAAGTCGAAATGTGCAAAAAAGCGTCCTATCGCTCTGAAACGGCTGTTTTGCTCTCCACCACATTTACTGTCAGACTGGCCGAATTAGACCGATTCTGCCTCTTTCTCGCCTCTGCATGTGAAGGACAGGGTGCTTGTGAGCATATTGTGCAGTTTCAAGCAGGTAGCTGGCTTGGAACGGGACCGGTGGGGCAGAGCAATCCTAGCGGCTCGCCCGAGCAGTGGAAGCCGGCGAGGGTGCGCGTTCAGCCGGATGAATGGGGCGCTGTCAGGGCCCCTCTCGTGGAGGATAAAAATCATGCTTTTTCCCTCATTACACATCCCATGCGAGCTTGTAATGATAAAACCTCATCCAAATCACACATTGCAGCTCAATATTCAGTGAGGACAGGGCCTTTTTAAGTCGAAATGTGCAAAAAAGCGTCCTATCGCTCTGAAACGGCTGTTTTGCTCTCCACCACATTTACTGTCAGACTGGCCGAATTAGACCGATTCTGCCTCTTTCTCGCCTCTGCATGTGAAGGACAGGGTGCTTGTGAGCATATTGTGCAGTTTCAAGCAGGTAGCTGGCTTGGAACGGGACCGGTGGGGCAGAGCAATCCTAGCGGCTCGCCCGAGCAGTGGAAGCCGGCGAGGGTGCGCGTTCAGCCGGATGAATGGGGCGCTGTCAGGGCCCCTCTCGTGGAGGATAAAAATCATGCTTTTTCCCTCATTACACATCCCATGCGAGCTTGTAATGATAAAACCTCATCCAAATCACACATTGCAGCTCAATATTCAGTGAGGACAGGGCCTTTTTAAGTCGAAATGTGCAAAAAAGCGTCCTATCGCTCTGAAACGGCTGTTTTGCTCTCCACCACATTTACTGTCAGACTGGCCGAATTAGACCGATTCTGCCTCTTTCTCGCCTCTGCATGTGAAGGACAGGGTGCTTGTGAGCATATTGTGCAGTTTCAAGCAGGTAGCTGGCTTGGAACGGGACCGGTGGGGCAGAGCAATCCTAGCGGCTCGCCCGAGCAGTGGAAGCCGGCGAGGGTGCGCGTTCAGCCGGATGAATGGGGCGCTGTCAGGGCCCCTCTCGTGGAGGATAAAAATCATGCTTTTTCCCTCATTACACATCCCATGCGAGCTTGTAATGATAAAACCTCATCCAAATCACACATTGCAGCTCAATATTCAGTGAGGACAGGGCCTTTTTAAGTCGAAATGTGCAAAAAAGCGTCCTATCGCTCTGAAACGGCTGTTTTGCTCTCCACCACATTTACTGTCAGACTGGCCGAATTAGACCGATTCTGCCTCTTTCTCGCCTCTGCATGTGAAGGACAGGGTGCTTGTGAGCATATTGTGCAGTTTCAAGCAGGTAGCTGGCTTGGAACGGGACCGGTGGGGCAGAGCAATCCTAGCGGCTCGCCCGAGCAGTGGAAGCCGGCGAGGGTGCGCGTTCAGCCGGATGAATGGGGCGCTGTCAGGGCCCCTCTCGTGGAGGATAAAAATCATGCTTTTTCCCTCATTACACATCCCATGCGAGCTTGTAATGATAAAACCTCATCCAAATCACACATTGCAGCTCAATATTCAGTGAGGACAGGGCCTTTTTAAGTCGAAATGTGCAAAAAAGCGTCCTATCGCTCTGAAACGGCTGTTTTGCTCTCCACCACATTTACTGTCAGACTGGCCGAATTAGACCGATTCTGCCTCTTTCTCGCCTCTGCATGTGAAGGACAGGGTGCTTGTGAGCATATTGTGCAGTTTCAAGCAGGTAGCTGGCTTGGAACGGGACCGGTGGGGCAGAGCAATCCTAGCGGCTCGCCCGAGCAGTGGAAGCCGGCGAGGGTGCGCGTTCAGCCGGATGAATGGGGCGCTGTCAGGGCCCCTCTCGTGGAGGATAAAAATCATGCTTTTTCCCTCATTACACATCCCATGCGAGCTTGTAATGATAAAACCTCATCCAAATCACACATTGCAGCTCAATATTCAGTGAGGACAGGGCCTTTTTAAGTCGAAATGTGCAAAAAAGCGTCCTATCGCTCTGAAACGGCTGTTTTGCTCTCCACCACATTTACTGTCAGACTGGCCGAATTAGACCGATTCTGCCTCTTTCTCGCCTCTGCATGTGAAGAACAGGGTGCTTGTGAGCATATTGTGCAGTTTCAAGCAGGTAGCTGGCTTGGAACGGGACCGGTGGGGCAGAGCAATCCTAGCGGCTCGCCCGAGCAGTGGAAGCCGGCGAGGGTGCGCGTTCAGCCGGATGAATGGGGCGCTGTCAGGGCCCCTCTCGTGGAGGATAAAAATCATGCTTTTTCCCTCATTACACATCCCATGCGAGCTTGTAATGATAAAACCTCATCCAAATCACACATTGCAGCTCAATATTCAGTGAGGACAGGGCCTTTTTAAGTCGAAATGTGCAAAAAAGCGTCCTATCGCTCTGAAACGGCTGTTTTGCTCTCCACCACATTTACTGTCAGACTGGCCGAATTAGACCGATTCTGCCTCTTTCTCGCCTCTGCATGTGAAGAACAGGGTGCTTGTGAGCATATTGTGCAGTTTCAAGCAGGTAGCTGGCTTGGAACGGGACCGGTGGGGCAGAGCAATCCTAGCGGCTCGCCCGAGCAGTGGAAGCCGGCGAGGGTGCGCGTTCAGCCGGATGAATGGGGCGCTGTCAGGGCCCCTCTCGTGGAGGATAAAAATCATGCTTTTTCCCTCATTACACATCCCATGCGAGCTTGTAATGATAAAACCTCATCCAAATCACACATTGCAGCTCAATATTCAGTGAGGACAGGGCCTTTTTAAGTCGAAATGTGCAAAAAAGCGTCCTATCGCTCTGAAACGGCTGTTTTGCTCTCCACCACATTTACTGTCAGACTGGCCGAATTAGACCGATTCTGCCTCTTTCTCGCCTCTGCATGTGAAGAACAGGGTGCTTGTGAGCATATTGTGCAGTTTCAAGCAGGTAGCTGGCTTGGAACGGGACCGGTGGGGCAGAGCAATCCTAGCGGCTCGCCCGAGCAGTGGAAGCCGGCGAGGGTGCGCGTTCAGCCGGATGAATGGGGCGCTGTCAGGGCCCCTCTCGTGGAGGATAAAAATCATGCTTTTTCCCTCATTACACATCCCATGCGAGCTTGTAATGATAAAACCTCATCCAAATCACACATTGCAGCTCAATATTCAGTGAGGACAGGGCCTTTTTAAGTCGAAATGTGCAAAAAAGCGTCCTATCGCTCTGAAACGGCTGTTTTGCTCTCCACCACATTTACTGTCAGACTGGCCGAATTAGACCGATTCTGCCTCTTTCTCGCCTCTGCATGTGAAGAACAGGGTGCTTGTGAGCATATTGTGCAGTTTCAAGCAGGTAGCTGGCTTGGAACGGGACCGGTGGGGCAGAGCAATCCTAGCGGCTCGCCCGAGCAGTGGAAGCCGGCGAGGGTGCGCGTTCAGCCGGATGAATGGGGCGCTGTCAGGGCCCCTCTCGTGGAGGATAAAAATCATGCTTTTTCCCTCATTACACATCCCATGCGAGCTTGTAATGATAAAACCTCATCCAAATCACACATTGCAGCTCAATATTCAGTGAGGACAGGGCCTTTTTAAGTCGAAATGTGCAAAAAAGCGTCCTATCGCTCTGAAACGGCTGTTTTGCTCTCCACCACATTTACTGTCAGACTGGCCGAATTAGACCGATTCTGCCTCTTTCTCGCCTCTGCATGTGAAGAACAGGGTGCTTGTGAGCATATTGTGCAGTTTCAAGCAGGTAGCTGGCTTGGAACGGGACCGGTGGGGCAGAGCAATCCTAGCGGCTCGCCCGAGCAGTGGAAGCCGGCGAGGGTGCGCGTTCAGCCGGATGAATGGGGCGCTGTCAGGGCCCCTCTCGTGGAGGATAAAAATCATGCTTTTTCCCTCATTACACATCCCATGCGAGCTTGTAATGATAAAACCTCATCCAAATCACACATTGCAGCTCAATATTCAGTGAGGACAGGGCCTTTTTAAGTCGAAATGTGCAAAAAAGCGTCCTATCGCTCTGAAACGGCTGTTTTGCTCTCCACCACATTTACTGTCAGACTGGCCGAATTAGACCGATTCTGCCTCTTTCTCGCCTCTGCATGTGAAGAACAGGGTGCTTGTGAGCATATTGTGCAGTTTCAAGCAGGTAGCTGGCTTGGAACGGGACCGGTGGGGCAGAGCAATCCTAGCGGCTCGCCCGAGCAGTGGAAGCCGGCGAGGGTGCGCGTTCAGCCGGATGAATGGGGCGCTGTCAGGGCCCCTCTCGTGGAGGATAAAAATCATGCTTTTTCCCTCATTACACATCCCATGCGAGCTTGTAATGATAAAACCTCATCCAAATCACACATTGCAGCTCAATATTCAGTGAGGACAGGGCCTTTTTAAGTCGAAATGTGCAAAAAAGCGTCCTATCGCTCTGAAACGGCTGTTTTGCTCTCCACCACATTTACTGTCAGACTGGCCGAATTAGACCGATTCTGCCTCTTTCTCGCCTCTGCATGTGAAGAACAGGGTGCTTGTGAGCATATTGTGCAGTTTCAAGCAGGTAGCTGGCTTGGAACGGGACCGGTGGGGCAGAGCAATCCTAGCGGCTCGCCCGAGCAGTGGAAGCCGGCGAGGGTGCGCGTTCAGCCGGATGAATGGGGCGCTGTCAGGGCCCCTCTCGTGGAGGATAAAAATCATGCTTTTTCCCTCATTACACATCCCATGCGAGCTTGTAATGATAAAACCTCATCCAAATCACACATTGCAGCTCAATATTCAGTGAGGACAGGGCCTTTTTAAGTCGAAATGTGCAAAAAAGCGTCCTATCGCTCTGAAACGGCTGTTTTGCTCTCCACCACATTTACTGTCAGACTGGCCGAATTAGACCGATTCTGCCTCTTTCTCGCCTCTGCATGTGAAGAACAGGGTGCTTGTGAGCATATTGTGCAGTTTCAAGCAGGTAGCTGGCTTGGAACGGGACCGGTGGGGCAGAGCAATCCTAGCGGCTCGCCCGAGCAGTGGAAGCCGGCGAGGGTGCGCGTTCAGCCGGATGAATGGGGCGCTGTCAGGGCCCCTCTCGTGGAGGATAAAAATCATGCTTTTTCCCTCATTACACATCCCATGCGAGCTTGTAATGATAAAACCTCATCCAAATCACACATTGCAGCTCAATATTCAGTGAGGACAGGGCCTTTTTAAGTCGAAATGTGCAAAAAAGCGTCCTATCGCTCTGAAACGGCTGTTTTGCTCTCCACCACATTTACTGTCAGACTGGCCGAATTAGACCGATTCTGCCTCTTTCTCGCCTCTGCATGTGAAGAACAGGGTGCTTGTGAGCATATTGTGCAGTTTCAAGCAGGTAGCTGGCTTGGAACGGGACCGGTGGGGCAGAGCAATCCTAGCGGCTCGCCCGAGCAGTGGAAGCCGGCGAGGGTGCGCGTTCAGCCGGATGAATGGGGCGCTGTCAGGGCCCCTCTCGTGGAGGATAAAAATCATGCTTTTTCCCTCATTACACATCCCATGCGAGCTTGTAATGATAAAACCTCATCCAAATCACACATTGCAGCTCAATATTCAGTGAGGACAGGGCCTTTTTAAGTCGAAATGTGCAAAAAAGCGTCCTATCGCTCTGAAACGGCTGTTTTGCTCTCCACCACATTTACTGTCAGACTGGCCGAATTAGACCGATTCTGCCTCTTTCTCGCCTCTGCATGTGAAGAACAGGGTGCTTGTGAGCATATTGTGCAGTTTCAAGCAGGTAGCTGGCTTGGAACGGGACCGGTGGGGCAGAGCAATCCTAGCGGCTCGCCCGAGCAGTGGAAGCCGGCGAGGGTGCGCGTTCAGCCGGATGAATGGGGCGCTGTCAGGGCCCCTCTCGTGGAGGATAAAAATCATGCTTTTTCCCTCATTACACATCCCATGCGAGCTTGTAATGATAAAACCTCATCCAAATCACACATTGCAGCTCAATATTCAGTGAGGACAGGGCCTTTTTAAGTCGAAATGTGCAAAAAAGCGTCCTATCGCTCTGAAACGGCTGTTTTGCTCTCCACCACATTTACTGTCAGACTGGCCGAATTAGACCGATTCTGCCTCTTTCTCGCCTCTGCATGTGAAGAACAGGGTGCTTGTGAGCATATTGTGCAGTTTCAAGCAGGTAGCTGGCTTGGAACGGGACCGGTGGGGCAGAGCAATCCTAGCGGCTCGCCCGAGCAGTGGAAGCCGGCGAGGGTGCGCGTTCAGCCGGATGAATGGGGCGCTGTCAGGGCCCCTCTCGTGGAGGATAAAAATCATGCTTTTTCCCTCATTACACATCCCATGCGAGCTTGTAATGATAAAACCTCATCCAAATCACACATTGCAGCTCAATATTCAGTGAGGACAGGGCCTTTTTAAGTCGAAATGTGCAAAAAAGCGTCCTATCGCTCTGAAACGGCTGTTTTGCTCTCCACCACATTTACTGTCAGACTGGCCGAATTAGACCGATTCTGCCTCTTTCTCGCCTCTGCATGTGAAGAACAGGGTGCTTGTGAGCATATTGTGCAGTTTCAAGCAGGTAGCTGGCTTGGAACGGGACCGGTGGGGCAGAGCAATCCTAGCGGCTCGCCCGAGCAGTGGAAGCCGGCGAGGGTGCGCGTTCAGCCGGATGAATGGGGCGCTGTCAGGGCCCCTCTCGTGGAGGATAAAAATCATGCTTTTTCCCTCATTACACATCCCATGCGAGCTTGTAATGATAAAACCTCATCCAAATCACACATTGCAGCTCAATATTCAGTGAGGACAGGGCCTTTTTAAGTCGAAATGTGCAAAAAAGCGTCCTATCGCTCTGAAACGGCTGTTTTGCTCTCCACCACATTTACTGTCAGACTGGCCGAATTAGACCGATTCTGCCTCTTTCTCGCCTCTGCATGTGAAGAACAGGGTGCTTGTGAGCATATTGTGCAGTTTCAAGCAGGTAGCTGGCTTGGAACGGGACCGGTGGGGCAGAGCAATCCTAGCGGCTCGCCCGAGCAGTGGAAGCCGGCGAGGGTGCGCGTTCAGCCGGATGAATGGGGCGCTGTCAGGGCCCCTCTCGTGGAGGATAAAAATCATGCTTTTTCCCTCATTACACATCCCATGCGAGCTTGTAATGATAAAACCTCATCCAAATCACACATTGCAGCTCAATATTCAGTGAGGACAGGGCCTTTTTAAGTCGAAATGTGCAAAAAAGCGTCCTATCGCTCTGAAACGGCTGTTTTGCTCTCCACCACATTTACTGTCAGACTGGCCGAATTAGACCGATTCTGCCTCTTTCTCGCCTCTGCATGTGAAGAACAGGGTGCTTGTGAGCATATTGTGCAGTTTCAAGCAGGTAGCTGGCTTGGAACGGGACCGGTGGGGCAGAGCAATCCTAGCGGCTCGCCCGAGCAGTGGAAGCCGGCGAGGGTGCGCGTTCAGCCGGATGAATGGGGCGCTGTCAGGGCCCCTCTCGTGGAGGATAAAAATCATGCTTTTTCCCTCATTACACATCCCATGCGAGCTTGTAATGATAAAACCTCATCCAAATCACACATTGCAGCTCAATATTCAGTGAGGACAGGGCCTTTTTAAGTCGAAATGTGCAAAAAAGCGTCCTATCGCTCTGAAACGGCTGTTTTGCTCTCCACCACATTTACTGTCAGACTGGCCGAATTAGACCGATTCTGCCTCTTTCTCGCCTCTGCATGTGAAGAACAGGGTGCTTGTGAGCATATTGTGCAGTTTCAAGCAGGTAGCTGGCTTGGAACGGGACCGGTGGGGCAGAGCAATCCTAGCGGCTCGCCCGAGCAGTGGAAGCCGGCGAGGGTGCGCGTTCAGCCGGATGAATGGGGCGCTGTCAGGGCCCCTCTCGTGGAGGATAAAAATCATGCTTTTTCCCTCATTACACATCCCATGCGAGCTTGTAATGATAAAACCTCATCCAAATCACACATTGCAGCTCAATATTCAGTGAGGACAGGGCCTTTTTAAGTCGAAATGTGCAAAAAAGCGTCCTATCGCTCTGAAACGGCTGTTTTGCTCTCCACCACATTTACTGTCAGACTGGCCGAATTAGACCGATTCTGCCTCTTTCTCGCCTCTGCATGTGAAGAACAGGGTGCTTGTGAGCATATTGTGCAGTTTCAAGCAGGTAGCTGGCTTGGAACGGGACCGGTGGGGCAGAGCAATCCTAGCGGCTCGCCCGAGCAGTGGAAGCCGGCGAGGGTGCGCGTTCAGCCGGATGAATGGGGCGCTGTCAGGGCCCCTCTCGTGGAGGATAAAAATCATGCTTTTTCCCTCATTACACATCCCATGCGAGCTTGTAATGATAAAACCTCATCCAAATCACACATTGCAGCTCAATATTCAGTGAGGACAGGGCCTTTTTAAGTCGAAATGTGCAAAAAAGCGTCCTATCGCTCTGAAACGGCTGTTTTGCTCTCCACCACATTTACTGTCAGACTGGCCGAATTAGACCGATTCTGCCTCTTTCTTGCCTCTGCATGTGAAGAACAGGGTGCTTGTGAGCATATTGTGCAGTTTCAAGCAGGTAGCTGGCTTGGAACGGGACCGGTGGGGCAGAGCAATCCTAGCGGCTCGCCCGAGCAGTGGAAGCCGGCGAGGGTGCGCGTTCAGCCGGATGAATGGGGCGCTGTCAGGGCCCCTCTCGTGGAGGATAAAAATCATGCTTTTTCCCTCATTACACATCCCATGCGAGCTTGTAATGATAAAACCTCATCCAAATCACACATTGCAGCTCAATATTCAGTGAGGACAGGGCCTTTTTAAGTCGAAATGTGCAAAAAAGCGTCCTATCGCTCTGAAACGGCTGTTTTGCTCTCCACCACATTTACTGTCAGACTGGCCGAATTAGACCGATTCTGCCTCTTTCTTGCCTCTGCATGTGAAGAACAGGGTGCTTGTGAGCATATTGTGCAGTTTCAAGCAGGTAGCTGGCTTGGAACGGGACCGGTGGGGCAGAGCAATCCTAGCGGCTCGCCCGAGCAGTGGAAGCCGGCGAGGGTGCGCGTTCAGCCGGATGAATGGGGCGCTGTCAGGGCCCCTCTCGTGGAGGATAAAAATCATGCTTTTTCCCTCATTACACATCCCATGCGAGCTTGTAATGATAAAACCTCATCCAAATCACACATTGCAGCTCAATATTCAGTGAGGACAGGGCCTTTTTAAGTCGAAATGTGCAAAAAAGCGTCCTATCGCTCTGAAACGGCTGTTTTGCTCTCCACCACATTTACTGTCAGACTGGCCGAATTAGACCGATTCTGCCTCTTTCTTGCCTCTGCATGTGAAGAACAGGGTGCTTGTGAGCATATTGTGCAGTTTCAAGCAGGTAGCTGGCTTGGAACGGGACCGGTGGGGCAGAGCAATCCTAGCGGCTCGCCCGAGCAGTGGAAGCCGGCGAGGGTGCGCGTTCAGCCGGATGAATGGGGCGCTGTCAGGGCCCCTCTCGTGGAGGATAAAAATCATGCTTTTTCCCTCATTACACATCCCATGCGAGCTTGTAATGATAAAACCTCATCCAAATCACACATTGCAGCTCAATATTCAGTGAGGACAGGGCCTTTTTAAGTCGAAATGTGCAAAAAAGCGTCCTATCGCTCTGAAACGGCTGTTTTGCTCTCCACCACATTTACTGTCAGACTGGCCGAATTAGACCGATTCTGCCTCTTTCTTGCCTCTGCATGTGAAGAACAGGGTGCTTGTGAGCATATTGTGCAGTTTCAAGCAGGTAGCTGGCTTGGAACGGGACCGGTGGGGCAGAGCAATCCTAGCGGCTCGCCCGAGCAGTGGAAGCCGGCGAGGGTGCGCGTTCAGCCGGATGAATGGGGCGCTGTCAGGGCCCCTCTCGTGGAGGATAAAAATCATGCTTTTTCCCTCATTACACATCCCATGCGAGCTTGTAATGATAAAACCTCATCCAAATCACACATTGCAGCTCAATATTCAGTGAGGACAGGGCCTTTTTAAGTCGAAATGTGCAAAAAAGCGTCCTATCGCTCTGAAACGGCTGTTTTGCTCTCCACCACATTTACTGTCAGACTGGCCGAATTAGACCGATTCTGCCTCTTTCTTGCCTCTGCATGTGAAGAACAGGGTGCTTGTGAGCATATTGTGCAGTTTCAAGCAGGTAGCTGGCTTGGAACGGGACCGGTGGGGCAGAGCAATCCTAGCGGCTCGCCCGAGCAGTGGAAGCCGGCGAGGGTGCGCGTTCAGCCGGATGAATGGGGCGCTGTCAGGGCCCCTCTCGTGGAGGATAAAAATCATGCTTTTTCCCTCATTACACATCCCATGCGAGCTTGTAATGATAAAACCTCATCCAAATCACACATTGCAGCTCAATATTCAGTGAGGACAGGGCCTTTTTAAGTCGAAATGTGCAAAAAAGCGTCCTATCGCTCTGAAACGGCTGTTTTGCTCTCCACCACATTTACTGTCAGACTGGCCGAATTAGACCGATTCTGCCTCTTTCTTGCCTCTGCATGTGAAGAACAGGGTGCTTGTGAGCATATTGTGCAGTTTCAAGCAGGTAGCTGGCTTGGAACGGGACCGGTGGGGCAGAGCAATCCTAGCGGCTCGCCCGAGCAGTGGAAGCCGGCGAGGGTGCGCGTTCAGCCGGATGAATGGGGCGCTGTCAGGGCCCCTCTCGTGGAGGATAAAAATCATGCTTTTTCCCTCATTACACATCCCATGCGAGCTTGTAATGATAAAACCTCATCCAAATCACACATTGCAGCTCAATATTCAGTGAGGACAGGGCCTTTTTAAGTCGAAATGTGCAAAAAAGCGTCCTATCGCTCTGAAACGGCTGTTTTGCTCTCCACCACATTTACTGTCAGACTGGCCGAATTAGACCGATTCTGCCTCTTTCTTGCCTCTGCATGTGAAGAACAGGGTGCTTGTGAGCATATTGTGCAGTTTCAAGCAGGTAGCTGGCTTGGAACGGGACCGGTGGGGCAGAGCAATCCTAGCGGCTCGCCCGAGCAGTGGAAGCCGGCGAGGGTGCGCGTTCAGCCGGATGAATGGGGCGCTGTCAGGGCCCCTCTCGTGGAGGATAAAAATCATGCTTTTTCCCTCATTACACATCCCATGCGAGCTTGTAATGATAAAACCTCATCCAAATCACACATTGCAGCTCAATATTCAGTGAGGACAGGGCCTTTTTAAGTCGAAATGTGCAAAAAAGCGTCCTATCGCTCTGAAACGGCTGTTTTGCTCTCCACCACATTTACTGTCAGACTGGCCGAATTAGACCGATTCTGCCTCTTTCTTGCCTCTGCATGTGAAGAACAGGGTGCTTGTGAGCATATTGTGCAGTTTCAAGCAGGTAGCTGGCTTGGAACGGGACCGGTGGGGCAGAGCAATCCTAGCGGCTCGCCCGAGCAGTGGAAGCCGGCGAGGGTGCGCGTTCAGCCGGATGAATGGGGCGCTGTCAGGGCCCCTCTCGTGGTGGATAAAAATCATGCTTTTTCCCTCATTACACATCCCATGCGAGCTTGTAATGATAAAACCTCATCCAAATCACACATTGCAGCTCAATATTCAGTGAGGACAGGGCCTTTTTAAGTCGAAATGTGCAAAAAAGCGTCCTATCGCTCTGAAACGGCTGTTTTGCTCTCCACCACATTTACTGTCAGACTGGCCGAATTAGACCGATTCTGCCTCTTTCTTGCCTCTGCATGTGAAGAACAGGGTGCTTGTGAGCATATTGTGCAGTTTCAAGCAGGTAGCTGGCTTGGAACGGGACCGGTGGGGCAGAGCAATCCTAGCGGCTCGCCCGAGCAGTGGAAGCCGGCGAGGGTGCGCGTTCAGCCGGATGAATGGGGCGCTGTCAGGGCCCCTCTCGTGGTGGATAAAAATCATGCTTTTTCCCTCATTACACATCCCATGCGAGCTTGTAATGATAAAACCTCATCCAAATCACACATTGCAGCTCAATATTCAGTGAGGACAGGGCCTTTTTAAGTCGAAATGTGCAAAAAAGCGTCCTATCGCTCTGAAACGGCTGTTTTGCTCTCCACCACATTTACTGTCAGACTGGCCGAATTAGACCGATTCTGCCTCTTTCTTGCCTCTGCATGTGAAGAACAGGGTGCTTGTGAGCATATTGTGCAGTTTCAAGCAGGTAGCTGGCTTGGAACGGGACCGGTGGGGCAGAGCAATCCTAGCGGCTCGCCCGAGCAGTGGAAGCCGGCGAGGGTGCGCGTTCAGCCGGATGAATGGGGCGCTGTCAGGGCCCCTCTCGTGGTGGATAAAAATCATGCTTTTTCCCTCATTACACATCCCATGCGAGCTTGTAATGATAAAACCTCATCCAAATCACACATTGCAGCTCAATATTCAGTGAGGACAGGGCCTTTTTAAGTCGAAATGTGCAAAAAAGCGTCCTATCGCTCTGAAACGGCTGTTTTGCTCTCCACCACATTTACTGTCAGACTGGCCGAATTAGACCGATTCTGCCTCTTTCTTGCCTCTGCATGTGAAGAACAGGGTGCTTGTGAGCATATTGTGCAGTTTCAAGCAGGTAGCTGGCTTGGAACGGGACCGGTGGGGCAGAGCAATCCTAGCGGCTCGCCCGAGCAGTGGAAGCCGGCGAGGGTGCGCGTTCAGCCGGATGAATGGGGCGCTGTCAGGGCCCCTCTCGTGGAGGATAAAAATCATGCTTTTTCCCTCATTACACATCCCATGCGAGCTTGTAATGATAAAACCTCATCCAAATCACACATTGCAGCTCAATATTCAGTGAGGACAGGGCCTTTTTAAGTCGAAATGTGCAAAAAAGCGTCCTATCGCTCTGAAACGGCTGTTTTGCTCTCCACCACATTTACTGTCAGACTGGCCGAATTAGACCGATTCTGCCTCTTTCTTGCCTCTGCATGTGAAGAACAGGGTGCTTGTGAGCATATTGTGCAGTTTCAAGCAGGTAGCTGGCTTGGAACGGGACCGGTGGGGCAGAGCAATCCTAGCGGCTCGCCCGAGCAGTGGAAGCCGGCGAGGGTGCGCGTTCAGCCGGATGAATGGGGCGCTGTCAGGGCCCCTCTCGTGGAGGATAAAAATCATGCTTTTTCCCTCATTACACATCCCATGCGAGCTTGTAATGATAAAACCTCATCCAAATCACACATTGCAGCTCAATATTCAGTGAGGACAGGGCCTTTTTAAGTCGAAATGTGCAAAAAAGCGTCCTATCGCTCTGAAACGGCTGTTTTGCTCTCCACCACATTTACTGTCAGACTGGCCGAATTAGACCGATTCTGCCTCTTTCTTGCCTCTGCATGTGAAGAACAGGGTGCTTGTGAGCATATTGTGCAGTTTCAAGCAGGTAGCTGGCTTGGAACGGGACCGGTGGGGCAGAGCAATCCTAGCGGCTCGCCCGAGCAGTGGAAGCCGGCGAGGGTGCGCGTTCAGCCGGATGAATGGGGCGCTGTCAGGGCCCCTCTCGTGGAGGATAAAAATCATGCTTTTTCCCTCATTACACATCCCATGCGAGCTTGTAATGATAAAACCTCATCCAAATCACACATTGCAGCTCAATATTCAGTGAGGACAGGGCCTTTTTAAGTCGAAATGTGCAAAAAAGCGTCCTATCGCTCTGAAACGGCTGTTTTGCTCTCCACCACATTTACTGTCAGACTGGCCGAATTAGACCGATTCTGCCTCTTTCTTGCCTCTGCATGTGAAGAACAGGGTGCTTGTGAGCATATTGTGCAGTTTCAAGCAGGTAGCTGGCTTGGAACGGGACCGGTGGGGCAGAGCAATCCTAGCGGCTCGCCCGAGCAGTGGAAGCCGGCGAGGGTGCGCGTTCAGCCGGATGAATGGGGCGCTGTCAGGGCCCCTCTCGTGGAGGATAAAAATCATGCTTTTTCCCTCATTACACATCCCATGCGAGCTTGTAATGATAAAACCTCATCCAAATCACACATTGCAGCTCAATATTCAGTGAGGACAGGGCCTTTTTAAGTCGAAATGTGCAAAAAAGCGTCCTATCGCTCTGAAACGGCTGTTTTGCTCTCCACCACATTTACTGTCAGACTGGCCGAATTAGACCGATTCTGCCTCTTTCTTGCCTCTGCATGTGAAGAACAGGGTGCTTGTGAGCATATTGTGCAGTTTCAAGCAGGTAGCTGGCTTGGAACGGGACCGGTGGGGCAGAGCAATCCTAGCGGCTCGCCCGAGCAGTGGAAGCCGGCGAGGGTGCGCGTTCAGCCGGATGAATGGGGCGCTGTCAGGGCCCCTCTCGTGGAGGATAAAAATCATGCTTTTTCCCTCATTACACATCCCATGCGAGCTTGTAATGATAAAACCTCATCCAAATCACACATTGCAGCTCAATATTCAGTGAGGACAGGGCCTTTTTAAGTCGAAATGTGCAAAAAAGCGTCCTATCGCTCTGAAACGGCTGTTTTGCTCTCCACCACATTTACTGTCAGACTGGCCGAATTAGACCGATTCTGCCTCTTTCTTGCCTCTGCATGTGAAGAACAGGGTGCTTGTGAGCATATTGTGCAGTTTCAAGCAGGTAGCTGGCTTGGAACGGGACCGGTGGGGCAGAGCAATCCTAGCGGCTCGCCCGAGCAGTGGAAGCCGGCGAGGGTGCGCGTTCAGCCGGATGAATGGGGCGCTGTCAGGGCCCCTCTCGTGGTGGATAAAAATCATGCTTTTTCCCTCATTACACATCCCATGCGAGCTTGTAATGATAAAACCTCATCCAAATCACACATTGCAGCTCAATATTCAGTGAGGACAGGGCCTTTTTAAGTCGAAATGTGCAAAAAAGCGTCCTATCGCTCTGAAACGGCTGTTTTGCTCTCCACCACATTTACTGTCAGACTGGCCGAATTAGACCGATTCTGCCTCTTTCTTGCCTCTGCATGTGAAGAACAGGGTGCTTGTGAGCATATTGTGCAGTTTCAAGCAGGTAGCTGGCTTGGAACGGGACCGGTGGGGCAGAGCAATCCTAGCGGCTCGCCCGAGCAGTGGAAGCCGGCGAGGGTGCGCGTTCAGCCGGATGAATGGGGCGCTGTCAGGGCCCCTCTCGTGGAGGATAAAAATCATGCTTTTTCCCTCATTACACATCCCATGCGAGCTTGTAATGATAAAACCTCATCCAAATCACACATTGCAGCTCAATATTCAGTGAGGACAGGGCCTTTTTAAGTCGAAATGTGCAAAAAAGCGTCCTATCGCTCTGAAACGGCTGTTTTGCTCTCCACCACATTTACTGTCAGACTGGCCGAATTAGACCGATTCTGCCTCTTTCTTGCCTCTGCATGTGAAGAACAGGGTGCTTGTGAGCATATTGTGCAGTTTCAAGCAGGTAGCTGGCTTGGAACGGGACCGGTGGGGCAGAGCAATCCTAGCGGCTCGCCCGAGCAGTGGAAGCCGGCGAGGGTGCGCGTTCAGCCGGATGAATGGGGCGCTGTCAGGGCCCCTCTCGTGGAGGATAAAAATCATGCTTTTTCCCTCATTACACATCCCATGCGAGCTTGTAATGATAAAACCTCATCCAAATCACACATTGCAGCTCAATATTCAGTGAGGACAGGGCCTTTTTAAGTCGAAATGTGCAAAAAAGCGTCCTATCGCTCTGAAACGGCTGTTTTGCTCTCCACCACATTTACTGTCAGACTGGCCGAATTAGACCGATTCTGCCTCTTTCTTGCCTCTGCATGTGAAGAACAGGGTGCTTGTGAGCATATTGTGCAGTTTCAAGCAGGTAGCTGGCTTGGAACGGGACCGGTGGGGCAGAGCAATCCTAGCGGCTCGCCCGAGCAGTGGAAGCCGGCGAGGGTGCGCGTTCAGCCGGATGAATGGGGCGCTGTCAGGGCCCCTCTCGTGGAGGATAAAAATCATGCTTTTTCCCTCATTACACATCCCATGCGAGCTTGTAATGATAAAACCTCATCCAAATCACACATTGCAGCTCAATATTCAGTGAGGACAGGGCCTTTTTAAGTCGAAATGTGCAAAAAAGCGTCCTATCGCTCTGAAACGGCTGTTTTGCTCTCCACCACATTTACTGTCAGACTGGCCGAATTAGACCGATTCTGCCTCTTTCTTGCCTCTGCATGTGAAGAACAGGGTGCTTGTGAGCATATTGTGCAGTTTCAAGCAGGTAGCTGGCTTGGAACGGGACCGGTGGGGCAGAGCAATCCTAGCGGCTCGCCCGAGCAGTGGAAGCCGGCGAGGGTGCGCGTTCAGCCGGATGAATGGGGCGCTGTCAGGGCCCCTCTCGTGGAGGATAAAAATCATGCTTTTTCCCTCATTACACATCCCATGCGAGCTTGTAATGATAAAACCTCATCCAAATCACACATTGCAGCTCAATATTCAGTGAGGACAGGGCCTTTTTAAGTCGAAATGTGCAAAAAAGCGTCCTATCGCTCTGAAACGGCTGTTTTGCTCTCCACCACATTTACTGTCAGACTGGCCGAATTAGACCGATTCTGCCTCTTTCTTGCCTCTGCATGTGAAGAACAGGGTGCTTGTGAGCATATTGTGCAGTTTCAAGCAGGTAGCTGGCTTGGAACGGGACCGGTGGGGCAGAGCAATCCTAGCGGCTCGCCCGAGCAGTGGAAGCCGGCGAGGGTGCGCGTTCAGCCGGATGAATGGGGCGCTGTCAGGGCCCCTCTCGTGGAGGATAAAAATCATGCTTTTTCCCTCATTACACATCCCATGCGAGCTTGTAATGATAAAACCTCATCCAAATCACACATTGCAGCTCAATATTCAGTGAGGACAGGGCCTTTTTAAGTCGAAATGTGCAAAAAAGCGTCCTATCGCTCTGAAACGGCTGTTTTGCTCTCCACCACATTTACTGTCAGACTGGCCGAATTAGACCGATTCTGCCTCTTTCTTGCCTCTGCATGTGAAGAACAGGGTGCTTGTGAGCATATTGTGCAGTTTCAAGCAGGTAGCTGGCTTGGAACGGGACCGGTGGGGCAGAGCAATCCTAGCGGCTCGCCCGAGCAGTGGAAGCCGGCGAGGGTGCGCGTTCAGCCGGATGAATGGGGCGCTGTCAGGGCCCCTCTCGTGGAGGATAAAAATCATGCTTTTTCCCTCATTACACATCCCATGCGAGCTTGTAATGATAAAACCTCATCCAAATCACACATTGCAGCTCAATATTCAGTGAGGACAGGGCCTTTTTAAGTCGAAATGTGCAAAAAAGCGTCCTATCGCTCTGAAACGGCTGTTTTGCTCTCCACCACATTTACTGTCAGACTGGCCGAATTAGACCGATTCTGCCTCTTTCTTGCCTCTGCATGTGAAGAACAGGGTGCTTGTGAGCATATTGTGCAGTTTCAAGCAGGTAGCTGGCTTGGAACGGGACCGGTGGGGCAGAGCAATCCTAGCGGCTCGCCCGAGCAGTGGAAGCCGGCGAGGGTGCGCGTTCAGCCGGATGAATGGGGCGCTGTCAGGGCCCCTCTCGTGGAGGATAAAAATCATGCTTTTTCCCTCATTACACATCCCATGCGAGCTTGTAATGATAAAACCTCATCCAAATCACACATTGCAGCTCAATATTCAGTGAGGACAGGGCCTTTTTAAGTCGAAATGTGCAAAAAAGCGTCCTATCGCTCTGAAACGGCTGTTTTGCTCTCCACCACATTTACTGTCAGACTGGCCGAATTAGACCGATTCTGCCTCTTTCTTGCCTCTGCATGTGAAGAACAGGGTGCTTGTGAGCATATTGTGCAGTTTCAAGCAGGTAGCTGGCTTGGAACGGGACCGGTGGGGCAGAGCAATCCTAGCGGCTCGCCCGAGCAGTGGAAGCCGGCGAGGGTGCGCGTTCAGCCGGATGAATGGGGCGCTGTCAGGGCCCCTCTCGTGGAGGATAAAAATCATGCTTTTTCCCTCATTACACATCCCATGCGAGCTTGTAATGATAAAACCTCATCCAAATCACACATTGCAGCTCAATATTCAGTGAGGACAGGGCCTTTTTAAGTCGAAATGTGCAAAAAAGCGTCCTATCGCTCTGAAACGGCTGTTTTGCTCTCCACCACATTTACTGTCAGACTGGCCGAATTAGACCGATTCTGCCTCTTTCTTGCCTCTGCATGTGAAGAACAGGGTGCTTGTGAGCATATTGTGCAGTTTCAAGCAGGTAGCTGGCTTGGAACGGGACCGGTGGGGCAGAGCAATCCTAGCGGCTCGCCCGAGCAGTGGAAGCCGGCGAGGGTGCGCGTTCAGCCGGATGAATGGGGCGCTGTCAGGGCCCCTCTCGTGGAGGATAAAAATCATGCTTTTTCCCTCATTACACATCCCATGCGAGCTTGTAATGATAAAACCTCATCCAAATCACACATTGCAGCTCAATATTCAGTGAGGACAGGGCCTTTTTAAGTCGAAATGTGCAAAAAAGCGTCCTATCGCTCTGAAACGGCTGTTTTGCTCTCCACCACATTTACTGTCAGACTGGCCGAATTAGACCGATTCTGCCTCTTTCTTGCCTCTGCATGTGAAGAACAGGGTGCTTGTGAGCATATTGTGCAGTTTCAAGCAGGTAGCTGGCTTGGAACGGGACCGGTGGGGCAGAGCAATCCTAGCGGCTCGCCCGAGCAGTGGAAGCCGGCGAGGGTGCGCGTTCAGCCGGATGAATGGGGCGCTGTCAGGGCCCCTCTCGTGGAGGATAAAAATCATGCTTTTTCCCTCATTACACATCCCATGCGAGCTTGTAATGATAAAACCTCATCCAAATCACACATTGCAGCTCAATATTCAGTGAGGACAGGGCCTTTTTAAGTCGAAATGTGCAAAAAAGCAGTCCTATCGCTCTGAAACGGCTGTTTTGCTCTCCACCACATTTACTGTCAGACTGGCCGAATTAGACCGATTCTGCCTCTTTCTTGCCTCTGCATGTGAAGAACAGGGTGCTTGTGAGCATATTGTGCAGTTTCAAGCAGGTAGCTGGCTTGGAACGGGACCGGTGGGGCAGAGCAATCCTAGCGGCTCGCCCGAGCAGTGGAAGCCGGCGAGGGTGCGCGTTCAGCCGGATGAATGGGGCGCTGTCAGGGCCCCTCTCGTGGAGGATAAAAATCATGCTTTTTCCCTCATTACACATCCCATGCGAGCTTGTAATGATAAAACCTCATCCAAATCACACATTGCAGCTCAATATTCAGTGAGGACAGGGCCTTTTTAAGTCGAAATGTGCAAAAAAGCGTCCTATCGCTCTGAAACGGCTGTTTTGCTCTCCACCACATTTACTGTCAGACTGGCCGAATTAGACCGATTCTGCCTCTTTCTTGCCTCTGCATGTGAAGAACAGGGTGCTTGTGAGCATATTGTGCAGTTTCAAGCAGGTAGCTGGCTTGGAACGGGACCGGTGGGGCAGAGCAATCCTAGCGGCTCGCCCGAGCAGTGGAAGCCGGCGAGGGTGCGCGTTCAGCCGGATGAATGGGGCGCTGTCAGGGCCCCTCTCGTGGAGGATAAAAATCATGCTTTTTCCCTCATTACACATCCCATGCGAGCTTGTAATGATAAAACCTCATCCAAATCACACATTGCAGCTCAATATTCAGTGAGGACAGGGCCTTTTTAAGTCGAAATGTGCAAAAAAGCGTCCTATCGCTCTGAAACGGCTGTTTTGCTCTCCACCACATTTACTGTCAGACTGGCCGAATTAGACCGATTCTGCCTCTTTCTTGCCTCTGCATGTGAAGAACAGGGTGCTTGTGAGCATATTGTGCAGTTTCAAGCAGGTAGCTGGCTTGGAACGGGACCGGTGGGGCAGAGCAATCCTAGCGGCTCGCCCGAGCAGTGGAAGCCGGCGAGGGTGCGCGTTCAGCCGGATGAATGGGGCGCTGTCAGGGCCCCTCTCGTGGAGGATAAAAATCATGCTTTTTCCCTCATTACACATCCCATGCGAGCTTGTAATGATAAAACCTCATCCAAATCACACATTGCAGCTCAATATTCAGTGAGGACAGGGCCTTTTTAAGTCGAAATGTGCAAAAAAGCGTCCTATCGCTCTGAAACGGCTGTTTTGCTCTCCACCACATTTACTGTCAGACTGGCCGAATTAGACCGATTCTGCCTCTTTCTTGCCTCTGCATGTGAAGAACAGGGTGCTTGTGAGCATATTGTGCAGTTTCAAGCAGGTAGCTGGCTTGGAACGGGACCGGTGGGGCAGAGCAATCCTAGCGGCTCGCCCGAGCAGTGGAAGCCGGCGAGGGTGCGCGTTCAGCCGGATGAATGGGGCGCTGTCAGGGCCCCTCTCGTGGAGGATAAAAATCATGCTTTTTCCCTCATTACACATCCCATGCGAGCTTGTAATGATAAAACCTCATCCAAATCACACATTGCAGCTCAATATTCAGTGAGGACAGGGCCTTTTTAAGTCGAAATGTGCAAAAAAGCGTCCTATCGCTCTGAAACGGCTGTTTTGCTCTCCACCACATTTACTGTCAGACTGGCCGAATTAGACCGATTCTGCCTCTTTCTTGCCTCTGCATGTGAAGAACAGGGTGCTTGTGAGCATATTGTGCAGTTTCAAGCAGGTAGCTGGCTTGGAACGGGACCGGTGGGGCAGAGCAATCCTAGCGGCTCGCCCGAGCAGTGGAAGCCGGCGAGGGTGCGCGTTCAGCCGGATGAATGGGGCGCTGTCAGGGCCCCTCTCGTGGAGGATAAAAATCATGCTTTTTCCCTCATTACACATCCCATGCGAGCTTGTAATGATAAAACCTCATCCAAATCACACATTGCAGCTCAATATTCAGTGAGGACAGGGCCTTTTTAAGTCGAAATGTGCAAAAAAGCGTCCTATCGCTCTGAAACGGCTGTTTTGCTCTCCACCACATTTACTGTCAGACTGGCCGAATTAGACCGATTCTGCCTCTTTCTTGCCTCTGCATGTGAAGAACAGGGTGCTTGTGAGCATATTGTGCAGTTTCAAGCAGGTAGCTGGCTTGGAACGGGACCGGTGGGGCAGAGCAATCCTAGCGGCTCGCCCGAGCAGTGGAAGCCGGCGAGGGTGCGCGTTCAGCCGGATGAATGGGGCGCTGTCAGGGCCCCTCTCGTGGAGGATAAAAATCATGCTTTTTCCCTCATTACACATCCCATGCGAGCTTGTAATGATAAAACCTCATCCAAATCACACATTGCAGCTCAATATTCAGTGAGGACAGGGCCTTTTTAAGTCGAAATGTGCAAAAAAGCGTCCTATCGCTCTGAAACGGCTGTTTTGCTCTCCACCACATTTACTGTCAGACTGGCCGAATTAGACCGATTCTGCCTCTTTCTTGCCTCTGCATGTGAAGAACAGGGTGCTTGTGAGCATATTGTGCAGTTTCAAGCAGGTAGCTGGCTTGGAACGGGACCGGTGGGGCAGAGCAATCCTAGCGGCTCGCCCGAGCAGTGGAAGCCGGCGAGGGTGCGCGTTCAGCCGGATGAATGGGGCGCTGTCAGGGCCCCTCTCGTGGAGGATAAAAATCATGCTTTTTCCCTCATTACACATCCCATGCGAGCTTGTAATGATAAAACCTCATCCAAATCACACATTGCAGCTCAATATTCAGTGAGGACAGGGCCTTTTTAAGTCGAAATGTGCAAAAAAGCGTCCTATCGCTCTGAAACGGCTGTTTTGCTCTCCACCACATTTACTGTCAGACTGGCCGAATTAGACCGATTCTGCCTCTTTCTTGCCTCTGCATGTGAAGAACAGGGTGCTTGTGAGCATATTGTGCAGTTTCAAGCAGGTAGCTGGCTTGGAACGGGACCGGTGGGGCAGAGCAATCCTAGCGGCTCGCCCGAGCAGTGGAAGCCGGCGAGGGTGCGCGTTCAGCCGGATGAATGGGGCGCTGTCAGGGCCCCTCTCGTGGAGGATAAAAATCATGCTTTTTCCCTCATTACACATCCCATGCGAGCTTGTAATGATAAAACCTCATCCAAATCACACATTGCAGCTCAATATTCAGTGAGGACAGGGCCTTTTTAAGTCGAAATGTGCAAAAAAGCGTCCTATCGCTCTGAAACGGCTGTTTTGCTCTCCACCACATTTACTGTCAGACTGGCCGAATTAGACCGATTCTGCCTCTTTCTTGCCTCTGCATGTGAAGAACAGGGTGCTTGTGAGCATATTGTGCAGTTTCAAGCAGGTAGCTGGCTTGGAACGGGACCGGTGGGGCAGAGCAATCCTAGCGGCTCGCCCGAGCAGTGGAAGCCGGCGAGGGTGCGCGTTCAGCCGGATGAATGGGGCGCTGTCAGGGCCCCTCTCGTGGAGGATAAAAATCATGCTTTTTCCCTCATTACACATCCCATGCGAGCTTGTAATGATAAAACCTCATCCAAATCACACATTGCAGCTCAATATTCAGTGAGGACAGGGCCTTTTTAAGTCGAAATGTGCAAAAAAGCGTCCTATCGCTCTGAAACGGCTGTTTTGCTCTCCACCACATTTACTGTCAGACTGGCCGAATTAGACCGATTCTGCCTCTTTCTTGCCTCTGCATGTGAAGAACAGGGTGCTTGTGAGCATATTGTGCAGTTTCAAGCAGGTAGCTGGCTTGGAACGGGACCGGTGGGGCAGAGCAATCCTAGCGGCTCGCCCGAGCAGTGGAAGCCGGCGAGGGTGCGCGTTCAGCCGGATGAATGGGGCGCTGTCAGGGCCCCTCTCGTGGAGGATAAAAATCATGCTTTTTCCCTCATTACACATCCCATGCGAGCTTGTAATGATAAAACCTCATCCAAATCACACATTGCAGCTCAATATTCAGTGAGGACAGGGCCTTTTTAAGTCGAAATGTGCAAAAAAGCGTCCTATCGCTCTGAAACGGCTGTTTTGCTCTCCACCACATTTACTGTCAGACTGGCCGAATTAGACCGATTCTGCCTCTTTCTTGCCTCTGCATGTGAAGAACAGGGTGCTTGTGAGCATATTGTGCAGTTTCAAGCAGGTAGCTGGCTTGGAACGGGACCGGTGGGGCAGAGCAATCCTAGCGGCTCGCCCGAGCAGTGGAAGCCGGCGAGGGTGCGCGTTCAGCCGGATGAATGGGGCGCTGTCAGGGCCCCTCTCGTGGAGGATAAAAATCATGCTTTTTCCCTCATTACACATCCCATGCGAGCTTGTAATGATAAAACCTCATCCAAATCACACATTGCAGCTCAATATTCAGTGAGGACAGGGCCTTTTTAAGTCGAAATGTGCAAAAAAGCGTCCTATCGCTCTGAAACGGCTGTTTTGCTCTCCACCACATTTACTGTCAGACTGGCCGAATTAGACCGATTCTGCCTCTTTCTTGCCTCTGCATGTGAAGAACAGGGTGCTTGTGAGCATATTGTGCAGTTTCAAGCAGGTAGCTGGCTTGGAACGGGACCGGTGGGGCAGAGCAATCCTAGCGGCTCGCCCGAGCAGTGGAAGCCGGCGAGGGTGCGCGTTCAGCCGGATGAATGGGGCGCTGTCAGGGCCCCTCTCGTGGAGGATAAAAATCATGCTTTTTCCCTCATTACACATCCCATGCGAGCTTGTAATGATAAAACCTCATCCAAATCACACATTGCAGCTCAATATTCAGTGAGGACAGGGCCTTTTTAAGTCGAAATGTGCAAAAAAGCGTCCTATCGCTCTGAAACGGCTGTTTTGCTCTCCACCACATTTACTGTCAGACTGGCCGAATTAGACCGATTCTGCCTCTTTCTTGCCTCTGCATGTGAAGAACAGGGTGCTTGTGAGCATATTGTGCAGTTTCAAGCAGGTAGCTGGCTTGGAACGGGACCGGTGGGGCAGAGCAATCCTAGCGGCTCGCCCGAGCAGTGGAAGCCGGCGAGGGTGCGCGTTCAGCCGGATGAATGGGGCGCTGTCAGGGCCCCTCTCGTGGAGGATAAAAATCATGCTTTTTCCCTCATTACACATCCCATGCGAGCTTGTAATGATAAAACCTCATCCAAATCACACATTGCAGCTCAATATTCAGTGAGGACAGGGCCTTTTTAAGTCGAAATGTGCAAAAAAGCGTCCTATCGCTCTGAAACGGCTGTTTTGCTCTCCACCACATTTACTGTCAGACTGGCCGAATTAGACCGATTCTGCCTCTTTCTTGCCTCTGCATGTGAAGAACAGGGTGCTTGTGAGCATATTGTGCAGTTTCAAGCAGGTAGCTGGCTTGGAACGGGACCGGTGGGGCAGAGCAATCCTAGCGGCTCGCCCGAGCAGTGGAAGCCGGCGAGGGTGCGCGTTCAGCCGGATGAATGGGGCGCTGTCAGGGCCCCTCTCGTGGAGGATAAAAATCATGCTTTTTCCCTCATTACACATCCCATGCGAGCTTGTAATGATAAAACCTCATCCAAATCACACATTGCAGCTCAATATTCAGTGAGGACAGGGCCTTTTTAAGTCGAAATGTGCAAAAAAGCGTCCTATCGCTCTGAAACGGCTGTTTTGCTCTCCACCACATTTACTGTCAGACTGGCCGAATTAGACCGATTCTGCCTCTTTCTTGCCTCTGCATGTGAAGAACAGGGTGCTTGTGAGCATATTGTGCAGTTTCAAGCAGGTAGCTGGCTTGGAAGGGGACCGGTGGGGCAGAGCAATCCTAGCGGCTCGCCCGAGCAGTGGAAGCCGGCGAGGGTGCGCGTTCAGCCGGATGAATGGGGCGCTGTCAGGGCCCCTCTCGTGGAGGATAAAAATCATGCTTTTTCCCTCATTACACATCCCATGCGAGCTTGTAATGATAAAACCTCATCCAAATCACACATTGCAGCTCAATATTCAGTGAGGACAGGGCCTTTTTAAGTCGAAATGTGCAAAAAAGCGTCCTATCGCTCTGAAACGGCTGTTTTGCTCTCCACCACATTTACTGTCAGACTGGCCGAATTAGACCGATTCTGCCTCTTTCTTGCCTCTGCATGTGAAGAACAGGGTGCTTGTGAGCATATTGTGCAGTTTCAAGCAGGTAGCTGGCTTGGAAGGGGACCGGTGGGGCAGAGCAATCCTAGCGGCTCGCCCGAGCAGTGGAAGCCGGCGAGGGTGCGCGTTCAGCCGGATGAATGGGGCGCTGTCAGGGCCCCTCTCGTGGAGGATAAAAATCATGCTTTTTCCCTCATTACACATCCCATGCGAGCTTGTAATGATAAAACCTCATCCAAATCACACATTGCAGCTCAATATTCAGTGAGGACAGGGCCTTTTTAAGTCGAAATGTGCAAAAAAGCGTCCTATCGCTCTGAAACGGCTGTTTTGCTCTCCACCACATTTACTGTCAGACTGGCCGAATTAGACCGATTCTGCCTCTTTCTTGCCTCTGCATGTGAAGAACAGGGTGCTTGTGAGCATATTGTGCAGTTTCAAGCAGGTAGCTGGCTTGGAACGGGACCGGTGGGGCAGAGCAATCCTAGCGGCTCGCCCGAGCAGTGGAAGCCGGCGAGGGTGCGCGTTCAGCCGGATGAATGGGGCGCTGTCAGGGCCCCTCTCGTGGAGGATAAAAATCATGCTTTTTCCCTCATTACACATCCCATGCGAGCTTGTAATGATAAAACCTCATCCAAATCACACATTGCAGCTCAATATTCAGTGAGGACAGGGCCTTTTTAAGTCGAAATGTGCAAAAAAGCGTCCTATCGCTCTGAAACGGCTGTTTTGCTCTCCACCACATTTACTGTCAGACTGGCCGAATTAGACCGATTCTGCCTCTTTCTTGCCTCTGCATGTGAAGAACAGGGTGCTTGTGAGCATATTGTGCAGTTTCAAGCAGGTAGCTGGCTTGGAACGGGACCGGTGGGGCAGAGCAATCCTAGCGGCTCGCCCGAGCAGTGGAAGCCGGCGAGGGTGCGCGTTCAGCCGGATGAATGGGGCGCTGTCAGGGCCCCTCTCGTGGAGGATAAAAATCATGCTTTTTCCCTCATTACACATCCCATGCGAGCTTGTAATGATAAAACCTCATCCAAATCACACATTGCAGCTCAATATTCAGTGAGGACAGGGCCTTTTTAAGTCGAAATGTGCAAAAAAGCGTCCTATCGCTCTGAAACGGCTGTTTTGCTCTCCACCACATTTACTGTCAGACTGGCCGAATTAGACCGATTCTGCCTCTTTCTTGCCTCTACATGTGAAGAACAGGGTGCTTGTGAGCATATTGTGCAGTTTCAAGCAGGTAGCTGGCTTGGAACGGGACCGGTGGGGCAGAGCAATCCTAGCGGCTCGCCCGAGCAGTGGAAGCCGGCGAGGGTGCGCGTTCAGCCGGATGAATGGGGCGCTGTCAGGGCCCCTCTCGTGGAGGATAAAAATCATGCTTTTTCCCTCATTACACATCCCATGCGAGCTTGTAATGATAAAACCTCATCCAAATCACACATTGCAGCTCAATATTCAGTGAGGACAGGGCCTTTTTAAGTCGAAATGTGCAAAAAAGCGTCCTATCGCTCTGAAACGGCTGTTTTGCTCTCCACCACATTTACTGTCAGACTGGCCGAATTAGACCGATTCTGCCTCTTTCTTGCCTCTGCATGTGAAGAACAGGGTGCTTGTGAGCATATTGTGCAGTTTCAAGCAGGTAGCTGGCTTGGAACGGGACCGGTGGGGCAGAGCAATCCTAGCGGCTCGCCCGAGCAGTGGAAGCCGGCGAGGGTGCGCGTTCAGCCGGATGAATGGGGCGCTGTCAGGGCCCCTCTCGTGGAGGATAAAAATCATGCTTTTTCCCTCATTACACATCCCATGCGAGCTTGTAATGATAAAACCTCATCCAAATCACACATTGCAGCTCAATATTCAGTGAGGACAGGGCCTTTTTAAGTCGAAATGTGCAAAAATGCATCCTCTCGCTCTGAAACGGCTGTTTTGCTCTCCACCACATTTACTGTCAGACTGGCCGAATTAGACCGATTCTGCCTCTTTCTTGCCTCTGCATGTGAAGAACAGGGTGCTTGTGAGCATATTGTGCAGTTTCAAGCAGGTAGCTGGCTTGGAACGGGACCGGTGGGGCAGAGCAATCCTAGCGGCTCGCCCGAGCAGTGGAAGCCGGCGAGGGTGCGCGTTCAGCCGGATGAATGGGGCGCTGTCAGGGCCCCTCTCGTGGAGGATAAAAATCATGCTTTTTCCCTCATTACACATCCCATGCGAGCTTGTAATGATAAAACCTCATCCAAATCACACATTGCAGCTCAATATTCAGTGAGGACAGGGCCTTTTTAAGTCGAAATGTGCAAAAATGCATCCTCTCGCTCTGAAACGGCTGTTTTGCTCTCCACCACATTTACTGTCAGACTGGCCGAATTAGACCGATTCTGCCTCTTTCTTGCCTCTGCATGTGAAGAACAGGGTGCTTGTGAGCATATTGTGCAGTTTCAAGCAGGTAGCTGGCTTGGAACGGGACCGGTGGGGCAGAGCAATCCTAGCGGCTCGCCCGAGCAGTGGAAGCCGGCGAGGGTGCGCGTTCAGCCGGATGAATGGGGCGCTGTCAGGGCCCCTCTCGTGGAGGATAAAAATCATGCTTTTTCCCTCATTACACATCCCATGCGAGCTTGTAATGATAAAACCTCATCCAAATCACACATTGCAGCTCAATATTCAGTGAGGACAGGGCCTTTTTAAGTCGAAATGTGCAAAAATGCATCCTCTCGCTCTGAAACGGCTGTTTTGCTCTCCACCACATTTACTGTCAGACTGGCCGAATTAGACCGATTCTGCCTCTTTCTTGCCTCTGCATGTGAAGAACAGGGTGCTTGTGAGCATATTGTGCAGTTTCAAGCAGGTAGCTGGCTTGGAACGGGACCGGTGGGGCAGAGCAATCCTAGCGGCTCGCCCGAGCAGTGGAAGCCGGCGAGGGTGCGCGTTCAGCCGGATGAATGGGGCGCTGTCAGGGCCCCTCTCGTGGAGGATAAAAATCATGCTTTTTCCCTCATTACACATCCCATGCGAGCTTGTAATGATAAAACCTCATCCAAATCACACATTGCAGCTCAATATTCAGTGAGGACAGGGCCTTTTTAAGTGGAAATGTGCAAAAAAGCATCCTATCGCTCTGAAACGGCTGTTTTGCTCTCCACCACATTTACTGTCAGACTGGCCGAATTAGACCGATTCTGCCTCTTTCTTGCCTCTGCATGTGAAGAACAGGGTGCTTGTGAGCATATTGTGCAGTTTCACGCAGGTAGCTGGCTTGGAACGGGACCGGTGGGGCAGAGCAATCCTAGCGGCTCGCCCGAGCAGTGGAAGCCGGCGAGGGTGCGCGTTCAGCCGGATGAATGGGGCGCTGTCAGGGCCCCTCTCGTGGAGGATAAAAATCATGCTTTTTCCCTCATTACACATCCCATGCGAGCTTGTAATGATAAAACCTCATCCAAATCACACATTGCAGCTCAATATTCAGTGAGGACAGGGCCTTTTTAAGTGGAAATGTGCAAAAAAGCGTCCTATCGCTCTGAAACGGCTGTTTTGCTCTCCACCACATTTACTGTCAGACTGGCCGAATTAGACCGATTCTGCCTCTTTCTTGCCTCTGCATGTGAAGAACAGGGTGCTTGTGAGCATATTGTGCAGTTTCAAGCAGGTAGCTGGCTTGGAACGGGACCGGTGGGGCAGAGCAATCCTAGCGGCTCGCCCGAGCAGTGGAAGCCGGCGAGGGTGCGCGTTCAGCCGGATGAATGGGGCGCTGTCAGGGCCCCTCTCGTGGAGGATAAAAATCATGCTTTTTCCCTCATTACACATCCCATGCGAGCTTGTAATGATAAAACCTCATCCAAATCACACATTGCAGCTCAATATTCAGTGAGGACAGGGCCTTTTTAAGTCGAAATGTGCAAAAAAGCATCCTATCGCTCTGAAACGGCTGTTTTGCTCTCCACCACATTTACTGTCAGACTGGCCGAATTAGACCGATTCTGCCTCTTTCTTGCCTCTGCATGTGAAGAACAGGGTGCTTGTGAGCATATTGTGCAGTTTCAAGCAGGTAGCTGGCTTGGAACGGGACCGGTGGGGCAGAGCAATCCTAGCGGCTCGCCCGAGCAGTGGAAGCCGGCGAGGGTGCGCGTTCAGCCGGATGAATGGGGCGCTGTCAGGGCCCCTCTCGTGGAGGATAAAAATCATGCTTTTTCCCTCATTACACATCCCATGCGAGCTTGTAATGATAAAACCTCATCCAAATCACACATTGCAGCTCAATATTCAGTGAGGACAGGGCCTTTTTAAGTCGAAATGTGCAAAAAAGCATCCTATCGCTCTGAAACGGCTGTTTTGCTCTCCACCACATTTACTGTCAGACTGGCCGAATTAGACCGATTCTGCCTCTTTCTTGCCTCTGCATGTGAAGAACAGGGTGCTTGTGAGCATATTGTGCAGTTTCACGCAGGTAGCTGGCTTGGAACGGGACCGGTGGGGCAGAGCAATCCTAGCGGCTCGCCCGAGCAGTGGAAGCCGGCGAGGGTGCGCGTTCAGCCGGATGAATGGGGCGCTGTCAGGGCCCCTCTCGTGGAGGATAAAAATCATGCTTTTTCCCTCATTACACATCCCATGCGAGCTTGTAATGATAAAACCTCATCCAAATCACACATTGTCGAAATGTGCAAAAAAGCATCCTATCGCTCTGAAACGGCTGTTTTGCTCTCCACCACATTTACTGTCAGACTGGCCGAATTAGACCGATTCTGCCTCTTTCTTGCCTCTGCATGTGAAGAACAGGGTGCTTGTGAGCATATTGTGCAGTTTCACGCAGGTAGCTGGCTTGGAACGGGACCGGTGGGGCAGAGCAATCCTAGCGGCTCGCCCGAGCAGTGGAAGCCGGCGAGGGTGCGCGTTCAGCCGGATGAATGGGGCGCTGTCAGGGCCCCTCTCGTGGAGGATAAAAATCATGCTTTTTCCCTCATTACACATCCCATGCGAGCTTGTAATGATAAAACCTCATCCAAATCACACATTGCAGCTCAATATTCAGTGAGGACAGGGCCTTTTTAAGTCGAAATGTGCAAAAAAGCATCCTATCGCTCTGAAACGGCTGTTTTGCTCTCCACCACATTTACTGTCAGACTGGCCGAATTAGACCGATTCTGCCTCTTTCTTGCCTCTACATGTGAAGAACAGGGTGCTTGTGAGCATATTGTGCAGTTTCAAGCAGGTAGCTGGCTTGGAACGGGACCGGTGGGGCAGAGCAATCCTAGCGGCTCGCCCGAGCAGTGGAAGCCGGCGAGGGTGCGCGTTCAGCCGGATGAATGGGGCGCTGTCAGGGCCCCTCTCGTGGAGGATAAAAATCATGCTTTTTCCCTCATTACACATCCCATGCGAGCTTGTAATGATAAAACCTCATCCAAATCACACATTGCAGCTCAATATTCAGTGAGGACAGGGCCTTTTTAAGTCGAAATGTGCAAAAAAGCATCCTATCGCTCTGAAACGGCTGTTTTGCTCTCCACCACATTTACTGTCAGACTGGCCGAATTAGACCGATTCTGCCTCTTTCTTGCCTCTGCATGTGAAGAACAGGGTGCTTGTGAGCATATTGTGCAGTTTCACGCAGGTAGCTGGCTTGGAACGGGACCGGTGGGGCAGAGCAATCCTAGCGGCTCGCCCGAGCAGTGGAAGCCGGCGAGGGTGCGCGTTCAGCCGGATGAATGGGGCGCTGTCAGGGCCCCTCTCGTGGAGGATAAAAATCATGCTTTTTCCCTCATTACACATCCCATGCGAGCTTGTAATGATAAAACCTCATCCAAATCACACATTGCAGCTCAATATTCAGTGAGGACAGGGCCTTTTTAAGTCGAAATGTGCAAAAAAGCATCCTATCGCTCTGAAACGGCTGTTTTGCTCTCCACCACATTTACTGTCAGACTGGCCGAATTAGACCGATTCTGCCTCTTTCTTGCCTCTGCATGTGAAGAACAGGGTGCTTGTGAGCATATTGTGCAGTTTCAAGCAGGTAGCTGGCTTGGAACGGGACCGGTGGGGCAGAGCAATCCTAGCGGCTCGCCCGAGCAGTGGAAGCCGGCGAGGGTGCGCGTTCAGCCGGATGAATGGGGCGCTGTCAGGGCCCCTCTCGTGGAGGATAAAAATCATGCTTTTTCCCTCATTACACATCCCATGCGAGCTTGTAATGATAAAACCTCATCCAAATCACACATTGCAGCTCAATATTCAGTGAGGACAGGGCCTTTTTAAGTCGAAATGTGCAAAAAAGCATCCTATCGCTCTGAAACGGCTGTTTTGCTCTCCACCACATTTACTGTCAGACTGGCCGAATTAGACCGATTCTGCCTCTTTCTTGCCTCTGCATGTGAAGAACAGGGTGCTTGTGAGCATATTGTGCAGTTTCAAGCAGGTAGCTGGCTTGGAACGGGACCGGTGGGGCAGAGCAATCCTAGCGGCTCGCCCGAGCAGTGGAAGCCGGCGAGGGTGCGCGTTCAGCCGGATGAATGGGGCGCTGTCAGGGCCCCTCTCGTGGAGGATAAAAATCATGCTTTTTCCCTCATTACACATCCCATGCGAGCTTGTAATGATAAAACCTCATCCAAATCACACATTGCAGCTCAATATTCAGTGAGGACAGGGCCTTTTTAAGTCGAAATGTGCAAAAAAGCATCCTATCGCTCTGAAACGGCTGTTTTGCTCTCCACCACATTTACTGTCAGACTGGCCGAATTAGACCGATTCTGCCTCTTTCTTGCCTCTGCATGTGAAGAACAGGGTGCTTGTGAGCATATTGTGCAGTTTCACGCAGGTAGCTGGCTTGGAACGGGACCGGTGGGGCAGAGCAATCCTAGCGGCTCGCCCGAGCAGTGGAAGCCGGCGAGGGTGCGCGTTCAGCCGGATGAATGGGGCGCTGTCAGGGCCCCTCTCGTGGAGGATAAAAATCATGCTTTTTCCCTCATTACACATCCCATGCGAGCTTGTAATGATAAAACCTCATCCAAATCACACATTGCAGCTCAATATTCAGTGAGGACAGGGCCTTTTTAAGTCGAAATGTGCAAAAAAGCATCCTATCGCTCTGAAACGGCTGTTTTGCTCTCCACCACATTTACTGTCAGACTGGCCGAATTAGACCGATTCTGCCTCTTTCTTGCCTCTACATGTGAAGAACAGGGTGCTTGTGAGCATATTGTGCAGTTTCAAGCAGGTAGCTGGCTTGGAACGGGACCGGTGGGGCAGAGCAATCCTAGCGGCTCGCCCGAGCAGTGGAAGCCGGCGAGGGTGCGCGTTCAGCCGGATGAATGGGGCGCTGTCAGGGCCCCTCTCGTGGAGGATAAAAATCATGCTTTTTCCCTCATTACACATCCCATGCGAGCTTGTAATGATAAAACCTCATCCAAATCACACATTGCAGCTCAATATTCAGTGAGGACAGGGCCTTTTTAAGTCGAAATGTGCAAAAAAGCATCCTATCGCTCTGAAACGGCTGTTTTGCTCTCCACCACATTTACTGTCAGACTGGCCGAATTAGACCGATTCTGCCTCTTTCTTGCCTCTGCATGTGAAGAACAGGGTGCTTGTGAGCATATTGTGCAGTTTCACGCAGGTAGCTGGCTTGGAACGGGACCGGTGGGGCAGAGCAATCCTAGCGGCTCGCCCGAGCAGTGGAAGCCGGCGAGGGTGCGCGTTCAGCCGGATGAATGGGGCGCTGTCAGGGCCCCTCTCGTGGAGGATAAAAATCATGCTTTTTCCCTCATTACACATCCCATGCGAGCTTGTAATGATAAAACCTCATCCAAATCACACATTGCAGCTCAATATTCAGTGAGGACAGGGCCTTTTTAAGTCGAAATGTGCAAAAAAGCATCCTATCGCTCTGAAACGGCTGTTTTGCTCTCCACCACATTTACTGTCAGACTGGCCGAATTAGACCGATTCTGCCTCTTTCTTGCCTCTACATGTGAAGAACAGGGTGCTTGTGAGCATATTGTGCAGTTTCAAGCAGGTAGCTGGCTTGGAACGGGACCGGTGGGGCAGAGCAATCCTAGCGGCTCGCCCGAGCAGTGGAAGCCGGCGAGGGTGCGCGTTCAGCCGGATGAATGGGGCGCTGTCAGGGCCCCTCTCGTGGAGGATAAAAATCATGCTTTTTCCCTCATTACACATCCCATGCGAGCTTGTAATGATAAAACCTCATCCAAATCACACATTGCAGCTCAATATTCAGTGAGGACAGGGCCTTTTTAAGTCGAAATGTGCAAAAAAGCATCCTATCGCTCTGAAACGGCTGTTTTGCTCTCCACCACATTTACTGTCAGACTGGCCGAATTAGACCGATTCTGCCTCTTTCTTGCCTCTGCATGTGAAGAACAGGGTGCTTGTGAGCATATTGTGCAGTTTCACGCAGGTAGCTGGCTTGGAACGGGACCGGTGGGGCAGAGCAATCCTAGCGGCTCGCCCGAGCAGTGGAAGCCGGCGAGGGTGCGCGTTCAGCCGGATGAATGTGGCGCTGTCAGGGCCCCTCTCGTGGAGGATAAAAATCATGCTTTTTCCCTCATTACACATCCCATGCGAGCTTGTAATGATAAAACCTCATCCAAATCACACATTGCAGCTCAATATTCAGTGAGGACAGGGCCTTTTTAAGTCGAAATGTGCAAAAAAGCATCCTATCGCTCTGAAACGGCTGTTTTGCTCTCCACCACATTTACTGTCAGACTGGCCGAATTAGACCGATTCTGCCTCTTTCTTGCCTCTACATGTGAAGAACAGGGTGCTTGTGAGCATATTGTGCAGTTTCAAGCAGGTAGCTGGCTTGGAACGGGACCGGTGGGGCAGAGCAATCCTAGCGGCTCGCCCGAGCAGTGGAAGCCGGCGAGGGTGCGCGTTCAGCCGGATGAATGGGGCGCTGTCAGGGCCCCTCTCGTGGAGGATAAAAATCATGCTTTTTCCCTCATTACACATCCCATGCGAGCTTGTAATGATAAAACCTCATCCAAATCACACATTGCAGCTCAATATTCAGTGAGGACAGGGCCTTTTTAAGTCGAAATGTGCAAAAAAGCATCCTATCGCTCTGAAACGGCTGTTTTGCTCTCCACCACATTTACTGTCAGACTGGCCGAATTAGACCGATTCTGCCTCTTTCTTGCCTCTGCATGTGAAGAACAGGGTGCTTGTGAGCATATTGTGCAGTTTCACGCAGGTAGCTGGCTTGGAACGGGACCGGTGGGGCAGAGCAATCCTAGCGGCTCGCCCGAGCAGTGGAAGCCGGCGAGGGTGCGCGTTCAGCCGGATGAATGGGGCGCTGTCAGGGCCCCTCTCGTGGAGGATAAAAATCATGCTTTTTCCCTCATTACACATCCCATGCGAGCTTGTAATGATAAAACCTCATCCAAATCTCACATTGCAGCTCAATATTCAGTGAGGACAGGGCCTTTTTAAATCGAAATGTGCAAAAATGCATCCTATCGCTCTGAAACGGCTGTTTTGCTCTCCACCACATTTACTGTCAGACTGGCCGAATTAGACCGATTCTGCCTCTTTCTTGCCTCTACATGTGAAGAACAGGGTGCTTGTAAGCATATTGTGCAGTTTCACGCAGGTAGCTGGCTTGGAACGGGACCGGTGGGGCAGAGCAATCCTAGCGGCTCGCCCGAGCAGTGGAAGCCGGCGAGGGTGCGCGTTCAGCCGGATGAATGGGGCGCTGTCAGGGCCCCTCTCGTGGAGGATAAAAATCATGCTTTTTCCCTCATTACACATCCCATGCGAGCTTGTAATGATAAAACCTCATCCAAATCACACATTGCAGCTCAATATTCAGTGAGGACAGGGCCTTTTTAAGTCGAAATGTGCAAAAATGCATCCTATCGCTCTGAAACGGCTGTTTTGCTCTCCACCACATTTACTGTCAGACTGGCCGAATTAGACCGATTCTGCCTCTTTCTTGCCTCTACATGTGAAGAACAGGGTGCTTGTGAGCATATTGTGCAGTTTCAAGCAGGTAGCTGGCTTGGAACGGGACCGGTGGGGCAGAGCAATCCTAGCGGCTCGCCCGAGCAGTGGAAGCCGGCGAGGGTGCGCGTTCAGCCGGATGAATGGGGCGCTGTCAGGGCCCCTCTCGTGGAGGATAAAAATCATGCTTTTTCCCTCATTACACATCCCATGCGAGCTTGTAATGACAAAACCTCATCCAAATCACACATTGCAGCTCAATATTCAGTGAGGACAGGGCCTTTTTAAGTCGAAATGTGCAAAAAAGCATCCTATCGCTCTGAAACGGCTGTTTTGCTCTCCACCACATTTACTGTCAGACTGGCCGAATTAGACCGATTCTGCCTCTTTCTTGCCTCTACATGTGAAGAACAGGGTGCTTGTGAGCATATTGTGCAGTTTCACGAAGGTAGCTGGCTTGGAACGGGACCGGTGGGGCAGAGCAATCCTAGCGGCTCGCCCGAGTAGTGGAAGCCGGCGAGGGTGCGCGTTCAGCCGGATGAATGGGGCGCTGTCAGGGCCCCTCTCGTGGAGGATAAAAATCATGCTTTTTCCCTCATTACACATCCCATGCGAGCTTGTAATGATAAAACCTCATCCAAATCTCACATTGCAGCTCAATATTCAGTGAGGACAGGGCCTTTTTAAATCGAAATGTGCAAAAATGCATCCTATCGCTCTGAAACGGCTGTTTTGCTCTCCACCACATTTACTGTCAGACTGGCCGAATTAGACCGATTCTGCCTCTTTCTTGCCTCTACATGTGAAGAACAGGGTGCTTGTAAGCATATTGTGCAGTTTCACGCAGGTAGCTGGCTTGGAACGGGACCGGTGGGGCAGAGCAATCCTAGCGGCTCGCCCGAGCAGTGGAAGCCGGCGAGGGTGCGCGTTCAGCCGGATGAATGGGGCGCTGTCAGGGCCCCTCTCGTGGAGGATAAAAATCATGCTTTTTCCCTCATTACACATCCCATGCGAGCTTGTAATGATAAAACCTCATCCAAATCACACATTGCAGCTCAATATTCAGTGAGGACAGGGCCTTTTTAAGTCGAAATGTGCAAAAATGCATCCTATCGCTCTGAAACGGCTGTTTTGCTCTCCACCACATTTACTGTCAGACTGGCCGAATTAGACCGATTCTGCCTCTTTCTTGCCTCTACATGTGAAGAACAGGGTGCTTGTGAGCATATTGTGCAGTTTCAAGCAGGTAGCTGGCTTGGAACGGGACCGGTGGGGCAGAGCAATCCTAGCGGCTCGCCCGAGCAGTGGAAGCCGGCGAGGGTGCGCGTTCAGCCGGATGAATGGGGCGCTGTCAGGGCCCCTCTCGTGGAGGATTAAAATCATGCTTTTTCCCTCATTACACATCCCATGCGAGCTTGTAATGACAAAACCTCATCCAAATCACACATTGCAGCTCAATATTCAGTGAGGACAGGGCCTTTTTAAGTCGAAATGTGCAAAAAAGCATCCTATCGCTCTGAAACGGCTGTTTTGCTCTCCACCACATTTACTGTCAGACTGGCCGAATTAGACCGATTCTGCCTCTTTCTTGCCTCTACATGTGAAGAACAGGGTGCTTGTGAGCATATTGTGCAGTTTCACGAAGGTAGCTGGCTTGGAACGGGACCGGTGGGGCAGAGCAATCCTAGCGGCTCGCCCGAGTAGTGGAAGCCGGCGAGGGTGCGCGTTCAGCCGGATGAATGGGGCGCTGTCAGGGCCCCTCTCGTGGAGGATAAAAATCATGCTTTTTCCCTCATTACACATCCCATGCGAGCTTGTAATGATAAAACCTCATCCAAATCACACATTGCAGCTCAATATTCAGTGAGGACAGGGCCTTTTTAAGTCGAAATGTGCAAAAAAGCATCCTATCGCTCTGAAACGGCTGTTTTGCTCTCCACCACATTTACTGTCAGACTGGCCGAATTAGACCGATTCTGCCTCTTTCTTGCCTCTGCATGTGAAGAACAGGGTGCTTGTGAGCATATTGTGCAGTTTCACGCAGGTAGCTGGCTTGGAACGGGACCGGTGGGGCAGAGCAATCCTAGCGGCTCGCCCGAGCAGTGGAAGCCGGCGAGGGTGCGCGTTCAGCCGGATGAAAGGGGCGCTGTCAGGGCCCCTCTCGTGGAGGATAAAAATCATGCTTTTTCCCTCATTACACATCCCATGCGAGCTTGTAATGATAAAACCTCATCCAAATCACACATTGCAGCTCAATATTCAGTGAGGACAGGGCCTTTTTAAGTCGAAATGTGCAAAAAAGCATCCTATCGCTCTGAAACGGCTGTTTTGCTCTCCACCACATTTACTGTCAGACTGGCCGAATTAGACCGATTCTGCCTCTTTCTTGCCTCTGCATGTGAAGAACAGGGTGCTTGTGAGCATATTGTGCAGTTTCAAGCAGGTAGCTGGCTTGGAACGGGACCGGTGGGGCAGAGCAATCCTAGCGGCTCGCCCGAGCAGTGGAAGCCGGCGAGGGTGCGCGTTCAGCCGGATGAATGGGGCGCTGTCAGGGCCCCTCTCGTGGAGGATAAAAATCATGCTTTTTCCCTCATTACACATCCCATGCGAGCTTGTAATGATAAAACCTCATCCAAATCACACATTGCAGCTCAATATTCAGTGAGGACAGGGCCTTTTTAAGTCGAAATGTGCAAAAAAGCATCCTATCGCTCTGAAACGGCTGTTTTGCTCTCCACCACATTTACTGTCAGACTGGCCGAATTAGACCGATTCTGCCTCTTTCTTGCCTCTGCATGTGAAGAACAGGGTGCTTGTGAGCATATTGTGCAGTTTCACGCAGGTAGCTGGCTTGGAACGGGACCGGTGGGGCAGAGCAATCCTAGCGGCTCGCCCGAGCAGTGGAAGCCGGCGAGAGTGCGCGTTCAGCCGGATGAATGGGGCGCTGTCAGGGCCCCTCTCGTGGAGGATAAAAATCATGCTTTTTCCCTCATTACACATCCCATGCGAGCTTGTAATGATAAAACCTCATCCAAATCACACATTGCAGCTCAATATTCAGTGAGGACAGGGCCTTTTTAAGTCGAAATGTGCAAAAAAGCATCCTATCGCTCTGAAACGGCTGTTTTGCTCTTCACCACATTTACTGTCAGACTGGCCGAATTAGACCGATTCTGCCTCTTTCTTGCCTCTGCATGTGAAGAACAGGGTGCTTGTGAGCATATTGTGCAGTTTCAAGCAGGTAGCTGGCTTGGAACGGGACCGGTGGGGCAGAGCAATCCTAGCGGCTCGCCCGAGCAGTGGAAGCCGGCGAGGGTGCGCGTTCAGCCGGATGAATGGGGCTCTGTCAGGGCCCCTCTCGTGGAGGATAAAAATCATGCTTTTTCCCTCATTACACATCCCATGCGAGCTTGTAATGATAAAACCTCATCCAAATCTCACATTGCAGCTCAATATTCAGTGAGGACAGGGCCTTTTTAAATCGAAATGTGCAAAAATGCATCCTATCGCTCTGAAACGGCTGTTTTGCTCTCCACCACATTTACTGTCAGACTGGCCGAATTAGACCGATTCTGCCTCTTTCTTGCCTCTACATGTGAAGAACAGGGTGCTTGTAAGCATATTGTGCAGTTTCACGCAGGTAGCTGGCTTGGAACGGGACCGGTGGGGCAGAGCAATCCTAGCGGCTCGCCCGAGCAGTGGAAGCCGGCGAGGGTGCGCGTTCAGCCGGATGAATGGGGTGCTGTCAGGGCCCCTCTCGTGGAGGATAAAAATCATGCTTTTTCCCTCATTACACATCCCATGCGAGCTTGTAATGATAAAACCTCATCCAAATCACACATTGCAGCTCAATATTCAGTGAGGACAGGGCCTTTTTAAGTCGAAATGTGCAAAAAAGCATCCTATCGCTCTGAAACGGCTGTTTTGCTCTCCACCACATTTACTGTCAGACTGGCCGAATTAGACCGATTCTGCCTCTTTCTTGCCTCTGCATGTGAAGAACAGGGTGCTTGTGAGCATATTGTGCAGTTTCACGCAGGTAGCTGGCTTGGAACGGGACCGGTGGGGCAGAGCAATCCTAGCGGCTCGCCCGAGCAGTGGAAGCCGGCGAGGGTGCGCGTTCAGCCGGATGAATGGGGCGCTGTCAGGGCCCCTCTCGTGGAGGATAAAAATCATGCTTTTTCCCTCATTACACATCCCATGCGAGCTTGTAATGATAAAACCTCATCCAAATCTCACATTGCAGCTCAATATTCAGTGAGGACAGGGCCTTTTTAAATCGAAATGTGCAAAAATGCATCCTATCGCTCTGAAACGGCTGTTTTGCTCTCCACCACATTTACTGTCAGACTGGCCGAATTAGACCGATTCTGCCTCTTTCTTGCCTCTACATGTGAAGAACAGGGTGCTTGTAAGCATATTGTGCAGTTTCACGCAGGTAGCTGGCTTGGAACGGGACCGGTGGGGCAGAGCAATCCTAGCGGCTCGCCCGAGCAGTGGAAGCCGGCGAGGGTGCGCGTTCAGCCGGATGAATGGGGCGCTGTCAGGGCCCCTCTCGTGGAGGATAAAAATCATGCTTTTTCCCTCATTACACATCCCATGCGAGCTTGTAATGATAAAACCTCATCCAAATCACACATTGCAGCTCAATATTCAGTGAGGACAGGGCCTTTTTAAGTCGAAATGTGCAAAAATGCATCCTATCGCTCTGAAACGGCTGTTTTGCTCTCCACCACATTTACTGTCAGACTGGCCGAATTAGACCGATTCTGCCTCTTTCTTGCCTCTACATGTGAAGAACAGGGTGCTTGTGAGCATATTGTGCAGTTTCAAGCAGGTAGCTGGCTTGGAACGGGACCGGTGGGGCAGAGCAATCCTAGCGGCTCGCCCGAGCAGTGGAAGCCGGCGAGGGTGCGCGTTCAGCCGGATGAATGGGGCGCTGTCAGGGCCCCTCTCGTGGAGGATAAAAATCATGCTTTTTCCCTCATTACACATCCCATGCGAGCTTGTAATGACAAAACCTCATCCAAATCACACATTGCAGCTCAATATTCAGTGAGGACAGGGCCTTTTTAAGTCGAAATGTGCAAAAAAGCATCCTATCGCTCTGAAACGGCTGTTTTGCTCTCCACCACATTTACTGTCAGACTGGCCGAATTAGACCGATTCTGCCTCTTTCTTGCCTCTACATGTGAAGAACAGGGTGCTTGTGAGCATATTGTGCAGTTTCACGAAGGTAGCTGGCTTGGAACGGGACCGGTGGGGCAGAGCAATCCTAGCGGCTCGCCCGAGTAGTGGAAGCCGGCGAGGGTGCGCGTTCAGCCGGATGAATGGGGCGCTGTCAGGGCCCCTCTCGTGGAGGATAAAAATCATGCTTTTTCCCTCATTACACATCCCATGCGAGCTTGTAATGATAAAACCTCATCCAAATCTCACATTGCAGCTCAATATTCAGTGAGGACAGGGCCTTTTTAAATCGAAATGTGCAAAAATGCATCCTATCGCTCTGAAACGGCTGTTTTGCTCTCCACCACATTTACTGTCAGACTGGCCGAATTAGACCGATTCTGCCTCTTTCTTGCCTCTACATGTGAAGAACAGGGTGCTTGTAAGCATATTGTGCAGTTTCACGCAGGTAGCTGGCTTGGAACGGGACCGGTGGGGCAGAGCAATCCTAGCGGCTCGCCCGAGCAGTGGAAGCCGGCGAGGGTGCGCGTTCAGCCGGATGAATGGGGCGCTGTCAGGGCCCCTCTCGTGGAGGATAAAAATCATGCTTTTTCCCTCATTACACATCCCATGCGAGCTTGTAATGATAAAACCTCATCCAAATCACACATTGCAGCTCAATATTCAGTGAGGACAGGGCCTTTTTAAGTCGAAATGTGCAAAAATGCATCCTATCGCTCTGAAACGGCTGTTTTGCTCTCCACCACATTTACTGTCAGACTGGCCGAATTAGACCGATTCTGCCTCTTTCTTGCCTCTACATGTGAAGAACAGGGTGCTTGTGAGCATATTGTGCAGTTTCAAGCAGGTAGCTGGCTTGGAACGGGACCGGTGGGGCAGAGCAATCCTAGCGGCTCGCCCGAGCAGTGGAAGCCGGCGAGGGTGCGCGTTCAGCCGGATGAATGGGGCGCTGTCAGGGCCCCTCTCGTGGAGGATTAAAATCATGCTTTTTCCCTCATTACACATCCCATGCGAGCTTGTAATGACAAAACCTCATCCAAATCACACATTGCAGCTCAATATTCAGTGAGGACAGGGCCTTTTTAAGTCGAAATGTGCAAAAAAGCATCCTATCGCTCTGAAACGGCTGTTTTGCTCTCCACCACATTTACTGTCAGACTGGCCGAATTAGACCGATTCTGCCTCTTTCTTGCCTCTACATGTGAAGAACAGGGTGCTTGTGAGCATATTGTGCAGTTTCACGAAGGTAGCTGGCTTGGAACGGGACCGGTGGGGCAGAGCAATCCTAGCGGCTCGCCCGAGTAGTGGAAGCCGGCGAGGGTGCGCGTTCAGCCGGATGAATGGGGCGCTGTCAGGGCCCCTCTCGTGGAGGATAAAAATCATGCTTTTTCCCTCATTACACATCCCATGCGAGCTTGTAATGATAAAACCTCATCCAAATCACACATTGCAGCTCAATATTCAGTGAGGACAGGGCCTTTTTAAGTCGAAATGTGCAAAAAAGCATCCTATCGCTCTGAAACGGCTGTTTTGCTCTCCACCACATTTACTGTCAGACTGGCCGAATTAGACCGATTCTGCCTCTTTCTTGCCTCTGCATGTGAAGAACAGGGTGCTTGTGAGCATATTGTGCAGTTTCACGCAGGTAGCTGGCTTGGAACGGGACCGGTGGGGCAGAGCAATCCTAGCGGCTCGCCCGAGCAGTGGAAGCCGGCGAGGGTGCGCGTTCAGCCGGATGAAAGGGGCGCTGTCAGGGCCCCTCTCGTGGAGGATAAAAATCATGCTTTTTCCCTCATTACACATCCCATGCGAGCTTGTAATGATAAAACCTCATCCAAATCACACATTGCAGCTCAATATTCAGTGAGGACAGGGCCTTTTTAAGTCGAAATGTGCAAAAAAGCATCCTATCGCTCTGAAACGGCTGTTTTGCTCTCCACCACATTTACTGTCAGACTGGCCGAATTAGACCGATTCTGCCTCTTTCTTGCCTCTGCATGTGAAGAACAGGGTGCTTGTGAGCATATTGTGCAGTTTCAAGCAGGTAGCTGGCTTGGAACGGGACCGGTGGGGCAGAGCAATCCTAGCGGCTCGCCCGAGCAGTGGAAGCCGGCGAGGGTGCGCGTTCAGCCGGATGAATGGGGCGCTGTCAGGGCCCCTCTCGTGGAGGATAAAAATCATGCTTTTTCCCTCATTACACATCCCATGCGAGCTTGTAATGATAAAACCTCATCCAAATCACACATTGCAGCTCAATATTCAGTGAGGACAGGGCCTTTTTAAGTCGAAATGTGCAAAAAAGCATCCTATCGCTCTGAAACGGCTGTTTTGCTCTCCACCACATTTACTGTCAGACTGGCCGAATTAGACCGATTCTGCCTCTTTCTTGCCTCTGCATGTGAAGAACAGGGTGCTTGTGAGCATATTGTGCAGTTTCACGCAGGTAGCTGGCTTGGAACGGGACCGGTGGGGCAGAGCAATCCTAGCGGCTCGCCCGAGCAGTGGAAGCCGGCGAGAGTGCGCGTTCAGCCGGATGAATGGGGCGCTGTCAGGGCCCCTCTCGTGGAGGATAAAAATCATGCTTTTTCCCTCATTACACATCCCATGCGAGCTTGTAATGATAAAACCTCATCCAAATCACACATTGCAGCTCAATATTCAGTGAGGACAGGGCCTTTTTAAGTCGAAATGTGCAAAAAAGCATCCTATCGCTCTGAAACGGCTGTTTTGCTCTTCACCACATTTACTGTCAGACTGGCCGAATTAGACCGATTCTGCCTCTTTCTTGCCTCTGCATGTGAAGAACAGGGTGCTTGTGAGCATATTGTGCAGTTTCAAGCAGGTAGCTGGCTTGGAACGGGACCGGTGGGGCAGAGCAATCCTAGCGGCTCGCCCGAGCAGTGGAAGCCGGCGAGGGTGCGCGTTCAGCCGGATGAATGGGGCTCTGTCAGGGCCCCTCTCGTGGAGGATAAAAATCATGCTTTTTCCCTCATTACACATCCCATGCGAGCTTGTAATGATAAAACCTCATCCAAATCTCACATTGCAGCTCAATATTCAGTGAGGACAGGGCCTTTTTAAATCGAAATGTGCAAAAATGCATCCTATCGCTCTGAAACGGCTGTTTTGCTCTCCACCACATTTACTGTCAGACTGGCCGAATTAGACCGATTCTGCCTCTTTCTTGCCTCTACATGTGAAGAACAGGGTGCTTGTAAGCATATTGTGCAGTTTCACGCAGGTAGCTGGCTTGGAACGGGACCGGTGGGGCAGAGCAATCCTAGCGGCTCGCCCGAGCAGTGGAAGCCGGCGAGGGTGCGCGTTCAGCCGGATGAATGGGGCGCTGTCAGGGCCCCTCTCGTGGAGGATAAAAATCATGCTTTTTCCCTCATTACACATCCCATGCGAGCTTGTAATGATAAAACCTCATCCAAATCACACATTGCAGCTCAATATTCAGTGAGGACAGGGCCTTTTTAAGTCGAAATGTGCAAAAATGCATCCTATCGCTCTGAAACGGCTGTTTTGCTCTCCACCACATTTACTGTCAGACTGGCCGAATTAGACCGATTCTGCCTCTTTCTTGCCTCTACATGTGAAGAACAGGGTGCTTGTGAGCATATTGTGCAGTTTCAAGCAGGTAGCTGGCTTGGAACGGGACCGGTGGGGCAGAGCAATCCTAGCGGCTCGCCCGAGCAGTGGAAGCCGGCGAGGGTGCGCGTTCAGCCGGATGAATGGGGCGCTGTCAGGGCCCCTCTCGTGGAGGATAAAAATCATGCTTTTTCCCTCATTACACATCCCATGCGAGCTTGTAATGACAAAACCTCATCCAAATCACACATTGCAGCTCAATATTCAGTGAGGACAGGGCCTTTTTAAGTCGAAATGTGCAAAAAAGCATCCTATCGCTCTGAAACGGCTGTTTTGCTCTCCACCACATTTACTGTCAGACTGGCCGAATTAGACCGATTCTGCCTCTTTCTTGCCTCTACATGTGAAGAACAGGGTGCTTGTGAGCATATTGTGCAGTTTCACGAAGGTAGCTGGCTTGGAACGGGACCGGTGGGGCAGAGCAATCCTAGCGGCTCGCCCGAGTAGTGGAAGCCGGCGAGGGTGCGCGTTCAGCCGGATGAATGGGGCGCTGTCAGGGCCCCTCTCGTGGAGGATAAAAATCATGCTTTTTCCCTCATTACACATCCCATGCGAGCTTGTAATGATAAAACCTCATCCAAATCACACATTGCAGCTCAATATTCAGTGAGGACAGGGCCTTTTTAAGTCGAAATGTGCAAAAAAGCATCCTATCGCTCTGAAACGGCTGTTTTGCTCTCCACCACATTTACTGTCAGACTGGCCGAATTAGACCGATTCTGCCTCTTTCTTGCCTCTGCATGTGAAGAACAGGGTGCTTGTGAGCATATTGTGCAGTTTCACGCAGGTAGCTGGCTTGGAACGGGACCGGTGGGGCAGAGCAATCCTAGCGGCTCGCCCGAGCAGTGGAAGCCGGCGAGGGTGCGCGTTCAGCCGGATGAATGGGGGCGCTGTCAGGGCCCCTCTCGTGGAGGATAAAAATCATGCTTTTTCCCTCATTACACATCCCATGCGAGCTTGTAATGATAAAACCTCATCCAAATCACACATTGCAGCTCAATATTCAGTGAGGACAGGGCCTTTTTAAGTCGAAATGTGCAAAAAAGCATCCTATCGCTCTGAAACGGCTGTTTTGCTCTCCACCACATTTACTGTCAGACTGGCCGAATTAGACCGATTCTGCCTCTTTCTTGCCTCTACATGTGAAGAACAGGGTGCTTGTGAGCATATTGTGCAGTTTCAAGCAGGTAGCTGGCTTGGAACGGGACCGGTGGGGCAGAGCAATCCTAGCGGCTCGCCCGAGCAGTGGAAGCCGGCGAGAGTGCGCGTTCAGCCGGATGAATGGGGCGCTGTCAGGGCCCCTCTCGTGGAGGATAAAAATCATGCTTTTTCCCTCATTACACATCCCATGCGAGCTTGTAATGATAAAACCTCATCCAAATCACACATTGCAGCTCAATATTCAGTGAGGACAGGGCCTTTTTAAGTCGAAATGTGCAAAAAAGCATCCTATCGCTCTGAAACGGCTGTTTTGCTCTTCACCACATTTACTGTCAGACTGGCCGAATTAGACCGATTCTGCCTCTTTCTTGCCTCTGCATGTGAAGAACAGGGTGCTTGTGAGCATATTGTGCAGTTTCAAGCAGGTAGCTGGCTTGGAACGGGACCGGTGGGGCAGAGCAATCCTAGCGGCTCGCCCGAGCAGTGGAAGCCGGCGAGGGTGCGCGTTCAGCCGGATGAATGGGGCTCTGTCAGGGCCCCTCTCGTGGAGGATAAAAATCATGCTTTTTCCCTCATTACACATCCCATGCGAGCTTGTAATGATAAAACCTCATCCAAATCTCACATTGCAGCTCAATATTCAGTGAGGACAGGGCCTTTTTAAATCGAAATGTGCAAAAATGCATCCTATCGCTCTGAAACGGCTGTTTTGCTCTCCACCACATTTACTGTCAGACTGGCCGAATTAGACCGATTCTGCCTCTTTCTTGCCTCTACATGTGAAGAACAGGGTGCTTGTAAGCATATTGTGCAGTTTCACGCAGGTAGCTGGCTTGGAACGGGACCGGTGGGGCAGAGCAATCCTAGCGGCTCGCCCGAGCAGTGGAAGCCGGCGAGGGTGCGCGTTCAGCCGGATGAATGGGGCGCTGTCAGGGCCCCTCTCGTGGAGGATAAAAATCATGCTTTTTCCCTCATTACACATCCCATGCGAGCTTGTAATGATAAAACCTCATCCAAATCACACATTGCAGCTCAATATTCAGTGAGGACAGGGCCTTTTTAAGTCGAAATGTGCAAAAAAGCATCCTATCGCTCTGAAACGGCTGTTTTGCTCTCCACCACATTTACTGTCAGACTGGCCGAATTAGACCGATTCTGCCTCTTTCTTGCCTCTACATGTGAAGAACAGGGTGCTTGTGAGCATATTGTGCAGTTTCAAGCAGGTAGCTGGCTTGGAACGGGACCGGTGGGGCAGAGCAATCCTAGCGGCTCGCCCGAGCAGTGGAAGCCGGCGAGGGTGCGCGTTCAGCCGGATGAATGGGGCGCTGTCAGGGCCCCTCTCGTGGAGGATAAAAATCATGCTTTTTCCCTCATTACACATCCCATGCGAGCTTGTAATGACAAAACCTCATCCAAATCACACATTGCAGCTCAATATTCAGTGAGGACAGGGCCTTTTTAAGTCGAAATGTGCAAAAAAGCATCCTATCGCTCTGAAACGGCTGTTTTGCTCTCCACCACATTTACTGTCAGACTGGCCGAATTAGACCGATTCTGCCTCTTTCTTGCCTCTACATGTGAAGAACAGGGTGCTTGTGAGCATATTGTGCAGTTTCACGAAGGTAGCTGGCTTGGAACGGGACCGGTGGGGCAGAGCAATCCTAGCGGCTCGCCCGAGTAGTGGAAGCCGGCGAGGGTGCGCGTTCAGCCGGATGAATGGGGCGCTGTCAGGGCCCCTCTCGTGGAGGATAAAAATCATGCTTTTTCCCTCATTACACATCCCATGCGAGCTTGTAATGATAAAACCTCATCCAAATCACACATTGCAGCTCAATATTCAGTGAGGACAGGGCCTTTTTAAGTCGAAATGTGCAAAAAAGCATCCTATCGCTCTGAAACGGCTGTTTTGCTCTCCACCACATTTACTGTCAGACTGGCCGAATTAGACCGATTCTGCCTCTTTCTTGCCTCTGCATGTGAAGAACAGGGTGCTTGTGAGCATATTGTGCAGTTTCACGCAGGTAGCTGGCTTGGAACGGGACCGGTGGGGCAGAGCAATCCTAGCGGCTCGCCCGAGCAGTGGAAGCCGGCGAGGGTGCGCGTTCAGCCGGATGAATGGGGCGCTGTCAGGGCCCCTCTCGTGGAGGATAAAAATCATGCTTTTTCCCTCATTACACATCCCATGCGAGCTTGTAATGATAAAACCTCATCCAAATCACACATTGCAGCTCAATATTCAGTGAGGACAGGGCCTTTTTAAGTCGAAATGTGCAAAAAAGCATCCTATCGCTCTGAAACGGCTGTTTTGCTCTCCACCACATTTACTGTCAGACTGGCCGAATTAGACCGATTCTGCCTCTTTCTTGCCTCTGCATGTGAAGAACAGGGTGCTTGTGAGCATATTGTGCAGTTTCAAGCAGGTAGCTGGCTTGGAACGGGACCGGTGGGGCAGAGCAATCCTAGCGGCTCGCCCGAGCAGTGGAAGCCGGCGAGGGTGCGCGTTCAGCCGGATGAATGGGGCGCTGTCAGGGCCCCTCTCGTGGAGGATAAAAATCATGCTTTTTCCCTCATTACACATCCCATGCGAGCTTGTAATGATAAAACCTCATCCAAATCACACATTGCAGCTCAATATTCAGTGAGGACAGGGCCTTTTTAAGTCGAAATGTGCAAAAAAGCATCCTATCGCTCTGAAACGGCTGTTTTGCTCTCCACCACATTTACTGTCAGACTGGCCGAATTAGACCGATTCTGCCTCTTTCTTGCCTCTGCATGTGAAGAACAGGGTGCTTGTGAGCATATTGTGCAGTTTCACGCAGGTAGCTGGCTTGGAACGGGACCGGTGGGGCAGAGCAATCCTAGCGGCTCGCCCGAGCAGTGGAAGCCGGCGAGGGTGCGCGTTCAGCCGGATGAATGTGGCGCTGTCAGGGCCCCTCTCGTGGAGGATAAAAATCATGCTTTTTCCCTCATTACACATCCCATGCGAGCTTGTAATGATAAAACCTCATCCAAATCACACATTGCAGCTCAATATTCAGTGAGGACAGGGCCTTTTTAAGTCGAAATGTGCAAAAAAGCATCCTATCGCTCTGAAACGGCTGTTTTGCTCTCCACCACATTTACTGTCAGACTGGCCGAATTAGACCGATTCTGCCTCTTTCTTGCCTCTGCATGTGAAGAACAGGGTGCTTGTGAGCATATTGTGCAGTTTCACGCAGGTAGCTGGCTTGGAACGGGACCGGTGGGGCAGAGCAATCCTAGCGGCTCGCCCGAGCAGTGGAAGCCGGCGAGGGTGCGCGTTCAGCCGGATGAATGGGGCGCTGTCAGGGCCCCTCTCGTGGAGGATAAAAATCATGCTTTTTCCCTCATTACACATCCCATGCGAGCTTGTAATGATAAAACCTCATCCAAATCACACATTGCAGCTCAATATTCAGTGAGGACAGGGCCTTTTTAAGTCGAAATGTGCAAAAAAGCATCCTATCGCTCTGAAACGGCTGTTTTGCTCTCCACCACATTTACTGTCAGACTGGCCGAATTAGACCGATTCTGCCTCTTTCTTGCCTCTACATGTGAAGAACAGGGTGCTTGTGAGCATATTGTGCAGTTTCAAGCAGGTAGCTGGCTTGGAACGGGACCGGTGGGGCAGAGCAATCCTAGCGGCTCGCCCGAGCAGTGGAAGCCGGCGAGGGTGCGCGTTCAGCCGGATGAATGGGGCGCTGTCAGGGCCCCTCTCGTGGAGGATAAAAATCATGCTTTTTCCCTCATTACACATCCCATGCGAGCTTGTAATGATAAAACCTCATCCAAATCACACATTGCAGCTCAATATTCAGTGAGGACAGGGCCTTTTTAAGTCGAAATGTGCAAAAAAGCATCCTATCGCTCTGAAACGGCTGTTTTGCTCTCCACCACATTTACTGTCAGACTGGCCGAATTAGACCGATTCTGCCTCTTTCTTGCCTCTGCATGTGAAGAACAGGGTGCTTGTGAGCATATTGTGCAGTTTCACGCAGGTAGCTGGCTTGGAACGGGACCGGTGGGGCAGAGCAATCCTAGCGGCTCGCCCGAGCAGTGGAAGCCGGCGAGGGTGCGCGTTCAGCCGGATGAATGGGGCGCTGTCAGGGCCCCTCTCGTGGAGGATAAAAATCATGCTTTTTCCCTCATTACACATCCCATGCGAGCTTGTAATGATAAAACCTCATCCAAATCACACATTGCAGCTCAATATTCAGTGAGGACAGGGCCTTTTTAAGTCGAAATGTGCAAAAAAGCATCCTATCGCTCTGAAACGGCTGTTTTGCTCTCCACCACATTTACTGTCAGACTGGCCGAATTAGACCGATTCTGCCTCTTTCTTGCCTCTACATGTGAAGAACAGGGTGCTTGTGAGCATATTGTGCAGTTTCAAGCAGGTAGCTGGCTTGGAACGGGGCCGGTGGGGCAGAGCAATCCTAGCGGCTCGCCCGAGCAGTGGAAGCCGGCGAGGGTGCGCGTTCAGCCGGATGAATGGGGCGCTGTCAGGGCCCCTCTCGTGGAGGATAAAAATCATGCTTTTTCCCTCATTACACATCCCATGCGAGCTTGTAATGATAAAACCTCATCCAAATCACACATTGCAGCTCAATATTCAGTGAGGACAGGGCCTTTTTAAGTCGAAATGTGCAAAAAAGCATCCTCTCGCTCTGAAACGGCTGTTTTGCTCTCCACCACATTTACTGTCAGACTGGCCGAATTAGACCGATTCTGCCTCTTTCTTGCCTCTACATGTGAAGAACAGGGTGCTTGTGAGCATATTGTGCAGTTTCACGCAGGTAGCTGGCTTGGAACGGGGCCGGTGGGGCAGAGCAATCCTAGCGGCTCGCCCGAGCAGTGGAAGCCGGCGAGGGTGCGCGTTCAGCCGGATGAATGGGGCGCTGTCAGGGCCCCTCTCGTGGAGGATAAAAAACATGCTTTTTCCCTCATTACACATCCCATGCGAGCTTGTAATGATAAAACCTCATCCAAATCACACATTGCAGCTCAATATTCAGTGAGGACAGGGCCTTTTTAAGTCGAAATGTGCAAAAAAGCATCCTCTCGCTCTGAAACGGCTGTTTTGCTCTCCACCACATTAACTGTCAGACTGGCCGAATTAGACCGATTCTGCCTCTTTCTTGCCTCTACATGTGAAGAACAGGGTGCTTGTGAGCATATTGTGCAGTTTCAAGAAGGTAGCTGGCTTGGAACGGGGCCGGTGGGGCAGAGCAATCCTAGCGGCTCGCCCGAGCAGTGGAAGCCGGCGAGGGTGCTCGTTCAGCCGGATGAATGGGGCGCTGTCAGTGCCCCTCTCGTGGAGGATAAAAATCATGCTTTTTCCCTCATTACACATCCCATGCGAGCTTGTAATGATAAAACCTCATCCAAATCACACATTGCAGCTCAATATTCAGTGAGGACAGGGCCTTTTTAAGTCGAAATGTGCAAAAAAGCATCCTATCGCTCTGAAACGGCTGTTTTGCTCTCCACCACATTTACTGTCAGACTGGCCGAATTAGACCGATTCTGCCTCTTTCTTGCCTCTACATGTGAAGAACAGGGTGCTTGTGAGCATATTGTGCAGTTTCAAGCAGGTAGCTGGCTTGGAACGGGGCCGGTGGGGCAGAGCAATCCTAGCGGCTCGCCCGAGCAGTGGAAGCCGGCGAGGGTGCGCGTTCAGCCGGATGAATGGGGCGCTGTCAGGGCCCCTCTCGTGGAGGATAAAAATCATGCTTTTTCCCTCATTACACATCCCATGCGAGCTTGTAATGATAAAACCTCATCCAAATCACACATTGCAGCTCAATATTCAGTGAGGACAGGGCCTTTTTAAGTCGAAATGTGCAAAAAAGCATCCTATCGCTCTGAAACGGCTGTTTTGATCTCCACCACATTTACTGTCAGACTGGCCGAATTAGACCGATTCTGCCTCTTTCTTGCCTCTACATGTGAGGAACAGGGTGCTTGTGGGCATATTGTGCAGTTTCAAGCAGGTAGCTGGCTTGGAACGGGACCGGTGGGGCAGAGCAATCCTAGCGGCTCGCCCGAGCAGTGGAAGCCGGCGAGGGTGCGCGTTCAGCCGGATGAATGGGGCGCTGTCAGGGCCCCTCTCGTGGAGGATAAAAATCATGCTTTTTCCCTCATTACACATCCCATGCGAGCTTGTAATGATAAAACCTCATCCAAATCACACATTGCAGCTCAATATTCAGTGAGGACAGGGCCTTTTTAAGTCGAAATGTGCAAAAAAGCATCCCATCGCTCTGAAACGGCTGTTTTGCTCTCCACCACATTTACTGTCAGACTGGCCGAATTAGACCGATTCTGCCTCTTTCTTGCCTCTACATGTGAAGAACAGGGTGCTTGTGAGCATATTGTGCAGTTTCAAGCAGGTAGCTGGCTTGGAACGGGGCCGGTGGGGCAGAGCAATCCTAGCGGCTCGCCCGAGCAGTGGAAGCCGGCGAGGGTGCGCGTTCAGCCGTATGAATGGGGCGCTGTCAGGGCCCCTCTCGTGGAGGATAAAAATCATGCTTTTTCCCTCATTACACATCCCATGCGAGCTTGTAATGAAAAAACCTCATCCAAATCACACATTGCAGCTCAATATTCAGTGAGGACAGGGCCTTTTTAAGTCGAAATGTGCAAAAAAGCATCCTATCGCTCTGAAACGGCTGTTTTGCTCTCCACCACATTTACTGTCAGACTGGCCGAATTAGACCGATTCTGCCTCTTTCTTGCCTCTACATGTGAAGAACAGGGTGCTTGTGAGCATATTGTGCAGTTTCAAGCAGGTAGCTGGCTTGGAACGGGGCCGGTGGGGCAGAGCAATCCTAGCGGCTCGCCCGAGCAGTGGAAGCCGGCGAGGGTGCGCGTTCAGCCGGATGAATGGGGCGCTGTCAGGGCCCCTCTCGTGGAGGATAAAAATCATGCTTTTTCCCTCATTACACATCCCATGCGAGCTTGTAATGATAAAACCTCATCCAAATCACACATTGCAGCTCAATATTCAGTGAGGACAGGGCCTTTTTAAGTCGAAATGTGCAAAAAAGCATCCTATCGCTCTGAAACGGCTGTTTTGCTCTCCACCACATTTACTGTCAGACTGGCCGAATTAGACCGATTCTGCCTCTTTCTTGCCTCTACATGTGAAGAACAGGGTGCTTGTGAGCATATTGTGCAGTTTCAAGCAGGTAGCTGGCTTGGAACGGGGCCGGTGGGGCAGAGCAATCCTAGCGGCTCGCCCGAGCAGTGGAAGCCGGCGAGGGTGCGCGTTCAGCCGAATGAATGGGGCGCTGTCAGGGCCCCTCTCGTGGAGGATAAAAATCATGCTTTTTCCCTCATTACACATCCCATGCGAGCTTGTAATGATAAAACCTCATCCAAATCACACATTGCAGCTCAATATTCAGTGAGGACAGGGCCTTTTTAAGTCGAAATGTGCAAAAAAGCATCCTATCGCTCTGAAACGGCTGTTTTGCTCTCCACCACATTTACTGTCAGACTGGCCGAATTAGACCGATTCTGCCTCTTTCTTGCCTCTACATGTGAAGAACAGGGTGCTTGTGAGCATATTGTGCAGTTTCAAGCAGGTAGCTGGCTTGGAACGGGACCGGTGGGGCAGAGCAATCCTAGCGGCTCGCCCGAGCAGTGGAAGCCGGCGAGGGTGCGCGTTCAGCCGGATGAATGGGGCGCTGTCAGGGCCCCTCTCGTGGAGGATAAAAATCATGCTTTTTCCCTCATTACACATCCCATGTGAGCTTGTAATGATAAAACCTCATCCAAATCACACATTGCAGCTCAATATTCAGTGAGGACAGGGCCTTTTTAAGTCGAAATGTGCAAAAAAGCATCCTATCGCTCTGAAACGGCTGTTTTGCTCTCCACCACATTTACTTTCAGACTGGCCGAATTAGACCGATTCTGCCTCTTTCTTGCCTCTACATGTGAAGAACAGGGTGCTTGTGAGCATATTGTGCAGTTTCAAGCAGGTAGCTGGCTTGGAACGGGACCGGTGGGGCAGAGCAATCCTAGCGGCTCGCCCGAGCAGTGGAAGCCGGCGAGGGTGCGCGTTCAGCCGGATGAATGGGGCGCTGTCAGGGCCCCTCTCGTGGAGGATAAAAATCATGCTTTTTCCCTCATTACACATCCCATGCGAGCTTGTAATGATAAAACCTCATCCAAATCACACATTGCAGCTCAATATTCAGTGAGGACAGGGCCTTTTTAAGTCGAAATGTGCAAAAAAGCATCCTCTCGCTCTGAAACGGCTGTTTTGCTCTCCACCACATTTACTGTCAGACTGGCCGAATTAGACCGATTCTGCCTCTTTCTTGCCTCTACATGTGAAGAACAGGGTGCTTGTGAGCATATTGTGCAGTTTCACGCAGGTAGCTGGCTTGGAACGGGGCCGGTGGGGCAGAGCAATCCTAGCGGCTCGCCCGAGCAGTGGAAGCCGGCGAGGGTGCGCGTTCAGCCGGATGAATGGGGCGCTGTCAGGGCCCCTCTCGTGGAGGATAAAAAACATGCTTTTTCCCTCATTACACATCCCATGCGAGCTTGTAATGATAAAACCTCATCCAAATCACACATTGCAGCTCAATATTCAGTGAGGACAGGGCCTTTTTAAGTCGAAATGTGCAGAAAAGCATCCTCTCGCTCTGAAACGGCTGTTTTGCTCTCCACCACATTAACTGTCAGACTGGCCGAATTAGACCGATTCTGCCTCTTTCTTGCCTCTACATGTGAAGAACAGGGTGCTTGTGAGCATATTGTGCAGTTTCACGCAGGTAGCTGGCTTGGAACGGGGCCGGTGGGGCAGAGCAATCCTAGCGGCTCGCCCGAGCAGTGGAAGCCGGCGAGGGTGCGCGTTCAGCCGGATGAATGGGGCGCTGTCAGGGCCCCTCTCGTGGAGGATAAAAAACATGCTTTTTCCCTCATTACACATCCCATGCGAGCTTGTAATGATAAAACCTCATCCAAATCACACATTGCAGCTCAATATTCAGTGAGGACAGGGCCTTTTTAAGTCGAAATGTGCAAAAAAGCATCCTCTCGCTCTGAAACGGCTGTTTTGCTCTCCACCACATTAACTGTCAGACTGGCCGAATTAGACCGATTCTGCCTCTTTCTTGCCTCTACATGTGAAGAACAGGGTGCTTGTGAGCATATTGTGCAGTTTCAAGAAGGTAGCTGGCTTGGAACGGGGCCGGTGGGGCAGAGCAATCCTAGCGGCTCGCCCGAGCAGTGGAAGCCGGCGAGGGTGCTCGTTCAGCCGGATGAATGGGGCGCTGTCAGTGCCCCTCTCGTGGAGGATAAAAATCATGCTTTTTCCCTCATTACACATCCCATGCGAGCTTGTAATGATAAAACCTCATCCAAATCACACATTGCAGCTCAATATTCAGTGAGGACAGGGCCTTTTTAAGTCGAAATGTGCAAAAAAGCATCCTATCGCTCTGAAACGGCTGTTTTGCTCTCCACCACATTTACTGTCAGACTGGCCGAATTAGACCGATTCTGCCTCTTTCTTGCCTCTACATGTGAAGAACAGGGTTCTTGTGAGCATATTGTGCAGTTTCACGCAGGTAGCGGGCTTGGAACGGGACCGGTGGGGCAGAGCAATCCTAGCGGCTCGCCCGAGCAGTGGAAGCCGGCGAGGGTGCGCGTTCAGCCGGATGAATGGGGCGCTGTCAGGGCCCCTCTCGTGGAGGATAAAAATCATGCTTTTTCCCTCATTACACATCCCATGCGAGCTTGTAATGATAAAACCTCATCCAAATCACACATTGCAGCTCAATATTCAGTGAGGACAGGGCCTTTTTAAGTCGAAATGTGCAAAAAAGCATCCTATCGCTCTGAAACGGCTGTTTTGATCTCCACCACATTTACTGTCAGACTGGCCGAATTAGACCGATTCTGCCTCTTTCTTGCCTCTACATGTGAAGAACAGGGTGCTTGTGAGCATATTGTGCAGTTTCACGCAGGTAGCTGGATTGGAACGGGACCGGTGGGGCAGAGCAATCCTAGCGGCTCGCCCGAGCAGTGGAAGCCGGCGAGGGTGCGCGTTCAGTCGGATGAATGGGGCGCTGTCAGGGCCCCTCTCGTGGAGGATAAAAATCATGCTTTTTCCCTCATTACACATCCCATGCGAGCTTGTAATGATAAAACCTCATCCAAATCACACATTGCAGCTCAATATTCAGTGAGGACAGGGCCTTTTTAAGTCGAAATGTGCAAAAAAGCATCCCATCGCTCTGAAACGGCTGTTTTGCTCTCCACCACATTTACTGTCAGACTGGCCGAATTAGACCGATTCTGCCTCTTTCTTGCCTCTACATGTGAAGAACAGGGTGCTTGTGAGCATATTGTGCAGTTTCAAGCAGGTAGCTGGCTTGGAACGGGGCCGGTGGGGCAGAGCAATCCTAGCGGCTCGCCCGAGCAGTGGAAGCCGGCGAGGGTGCGCGTTCAGCCGGATGAATGGGGCGCTGTCAGGGCCCCTCTCGTGGAGGATAAGAATCATGCTTTTTCCCTCATTACACATCCCATGCGAGCTTGTAATGAAAAAACCTCATCCAAATCACACATTGCAGCTCAATATTCAGTGAGGACAGGGCCTTTTTAAGTCGAAATGTGCAAAAAAGCATCCTATCGCTCTGAAACGGCTGTTTTGCTCTCCACCACATTTACTGTCAGACTGGCCGAATTAGACCGATTCTGCCTCTTTCTTGCCTCTACATGTGAAGAACAGGGTGCTTGTGAGCATATTGTGCAGTTTCAAGCAGGTAGCTGGCTTGGAACGGGGCCGGTGGGGCAGAGCAATCCTAGCGGCTCGCCCGAGCAGTGGAAGCCGGCGAGGGTGCGCGTTCAGCCGGATGAATGGGGCGCTGTCAGGGCCCCTCTCGTGGAGGATAAAAATCATGCTTTTTCCCTCATTACACATCCCATGCGAGCTTGTAATGATAAAACCTCATCCAAATCACACATTGCAGCTCAATATTCAGTGAGGACAGGGCCTTTTTAAGTCGAAATGTGCAAAAAAGCATCCTATCGCTCTGAAACGGCTGTTTTGCTCTCCACCACATTTACTGTCAGACTGGCCGAATTAGACCGATTCTGCCTCTTTCTTGCCTCTACATGTGAAGAACAGGGTGCTTGTGAGCATATTGTGCAGTTTCAAGCAGGTAGCTGGCTTGGAACGGGGCCGGTGGGGCAGAGCAATCCTAGCGGCTCGCCCGAGCAGTGGAAGCCGGCGAGGGTGCGCGTTCAGCCGGATGAATGGGGCGCTGTCAGGGCCCCTCTCGTGGAGGATAAAAATCATGCTTTTTCCCTCATTACACATCCCATGCGAGCTTGTAATGATAAAACCTCATCCAAATCACACATTGCAGCTCAATATTCAGTGAGGACAGGGCCTTTTTAAGTCGAAATGTGCAAAAAAGCATCCTCTCGCTCTGAAACGGCTGTTTTGCTCTCCACCACATTTACTGTCAGACTGGCCGAATTAGACCGATTCTGCCTCTTTCTTGCCTCTACATGTGAAGAACAGGGTGCTTGTGAGCATATTGTGCAGATTCACGCAGGTAGCTGGCTTGGAACGGGGCCGGTGGGGCAGAGCAATCCTAGCGGCTCGCCCGAGCAGTGGAAGCCGGCGAGGGTGCGCGTTCAGCCGGATGAATGGGGCGCTGTCAGGGCCCCTCTCGTGGAGGATAAAAAACATGCTTTTTCCCTCATTACACATCCCATGCGAGCTTGTAATGATAAAACCTCATCCAAATCACACATTGCAGCTCAATATTCAGTGAGGACAGGGCCTTTTTAAGTCGAAATGTGCAAAAAAGCATCCTCTCGCTCTGAAACGGCTGTTTTGCTCTCCACCACATTAACTGTCAGACTGGCCGAATTAGACCGATTCTGCCTCTTTCTTGCCTCTACATGTGAAGAACAGGGTGCTTGTGAGCATATTGTGCAGTTTCAAGAAGGTAGCTGGCTTGGAACGGGGCCGGTGGGGCAGAGCAATCCTAGCGGCTCGCCCGAGCAGTGGAAGCCGGCGAGGGTGCTCGTTCAGCCGGATGAATGGGGCGCTGTCAGTGCCCCTCTCGTGGAGGATAAAAATCATGCTTTTTCCCTCATTACACATCCCATGCGAGCTTGTAATGATAAAACCTCATCCAAATCACACATTGCAGCTCAATATTCAGTGAGGACAGGGCCTTTTTAAGTCGAAATGTGCAAAAAAGCATCCTATCGCTCTGAAACGGCTGTTTTGCTCTCCACCACATTTACTGTCAGACTGGCCGAATTAGACCGATTCTGCCTCTTTCTTGCCTCTACATGTGAAGAACAGGGTTCTTGTGAGCATATTGTGCAGTTTCACGCAGGTAGCGGGCTTGGAACGGGACCGGTGGGGCAGAGCAATCCTAGCGGCTCGCCCGAGCAGTGGAAGCCGGCGAGGGTGCGCGTTCAGCCGGATGAATGGGGCGCTGTCAGGGCCCCTCTCGTGGAGGATAAAAATCATGCTTTTTCCCTCATTACACATCCCATGCGAGCTTGTAATGATAAAACCTCATCCAAATCACACATTGCAGCTCAATATTCAGTGAGGACAGGGCCTTTTTAAGTCGAAATGTGCAAAAAAGCATCCTATCGCTCTGAAACGGCTGTTTTGATCTCCACCACATTTACTGTCAGACTGGCCGAATTAGACCGATTCTGCCTCTTTCTTGCCTCTACATGTGAAGAACAGGGTGCTTGTGAGCATATTGTGCAGTTTCACGCAGGTAGCTGGCTTGGAACGGGACCGGTGGGGCAGAGCAATCCTAGCGGCTCGCCCGAGCAGTGGAAGCCGGCGAGGGTGCGCGTTCAGCCGGATGAATGGGGCGCTGTCAGGGCCCCTCTCGTGGAGGATAAAAATCATGCTTTTTCCCTCATTACACATCCCATGCGAGCTTGTAATGATAAAACCTCATCCAAATCACACATTGCAGCTCAATATTCAGTGAGGACAGGGCCTTTTTAAGTCGAAATGTGCAAAAAAGCATCCTATCGCTCTGAAACGGCTGTTTTGATCTCCACCACATTTACTGTCAGACTGGCCGAATTAGACCGATTCTGCCTCTTTCTTGCCTCTACATGTGAGGAACAGGGTGCTTGTGGGCATATTGTGCAGTTTCAAGCAGGTAGCTGGCTTGGAACGGGACCGGTGGGGCAGAGCAATCCTAGCGGCTCGCCCGAGCAGTGGAAGCCGGCGAGGGTGCGCGTTCAGCCGGATGAATGGGGCGCTGTCAGGGCCCCTCTCGTGGAGGATAAAAATCATGCTTTTTCCCTCATTACACATCCCATGCGAGCTTGTAATGATAAAACCTCATCAAAATCACACATTGCAGCTCAATATTCAGTGAGGACAGGGCCTTTTTAAGTCGAAATGTGCAAAAAAGCATCCCATCGCTCTGAAACGGCTGTTTTGCTCTCCACCACATTTACTGTCAGACTGGCCGAATTAGACCGATTCTGCCTCTTTCTTGCCTCTACATGTGAAGAACAGGGTGCTTGTGAGCATATTGTGCAGTTTCAAGCAGGTAGCTGGCTTGGAACGGGGCCGGTGGGGCAGAGCAATCCTAGCGGCTCGCCCGAGCAGTGGAAGCCGGCGAGGGTGCGCGTTCAGCCGGATGAATGGGGCGCTGTCAGGGCCCCTCTCGTGGAGGATAAAAATCATGCTTTTTCCCTCATTACACATCCCATGCGAGCTTGTAATGAAAAAACCTCATCCAAATCACACATTGCAGCTCAATATTCAGTGAGGACAGGGCCTTTTTAAGTCGAAATGTGCAAAAAAGCATCCTATCGCTCTGAAACGGCTGTTTTGCTCTCCACCACATTTACTGTCAGACTGGCCGAATTAGACCGATTCTGCCTCTTTCTTGCCTCTACATGTGAAGAACAGGGTGCTTGTGAGCATATTGTGCAGTTTCAAGCAGGTAGCTGGCTTGGAACGGGGCCGGTGGGGCAGAGCAATCCTAGCGGCTCGCCCGAGCAGTGGAAGCCGGCGAGGGTGCGCGTTCAGCCGGATGAATGGGGCGCTGTCAGGGCCCCTCTCGTGGAGGATAAAAATCATGCTTTTTCCCTCATTACACATCCCATGCGAGCTTGTAATGATAAAACCTCATCCAAATCACACATTGCAGCTCAATATTCAGTGAGGACAGGGCCTTTTTAAGTCGAAATGTGCAAAAAAGCATCCTATCGCTCTGAAACGGCTGTTTTGCTCTCCACCACATTTACTGTCAGACTGGCCGAATTAGACCGATTCTGCCTCTTTCTTGCCTCTACATGTGAAGAACAGGGTGCTTGTGAGCATATTGTGCAGTTTCAAGCAGGTAGCTGGCTTGGAACGGGACCGGTGGGGCAGAGCAATCCTAGCGGCTCGCCCGATCAGTGGAAGCCGGCGAGGGTGCGCGTTCAGCCGGATGAATGGGGCGCTGTCAGGGCCCCTCTCGTGGAGGATAAAAATCATGCTTTTTCCCTCATTACACATCCCATGCGAGCTTGTAATGATAAAACCTCATCCAAATCACACATTGCAGCTCAATATTCAGTGAGGACAGGGCCTTTTTAAGTCGAAATGTGCAAAAAAGCATCCTATCGCTCTGAAACGGCTGTTTTGCTCTCCACCACATTTACTGTCAGACTGGCCGAATTAGACCGATTCTGCCTCTTTCTTGCCTCTACATGTGAAGAACAGGGTGCTTGTGAGCATATTGTGCAGTTTCAAGCAGGTAGCTGGCTTGGAACGGGACCGGTGGGGCAGAGCAATCCTAGCGGCTCGCCCGAGCAGTGGAAGCCGGCGAGGGTGCGCGTTCAGCCGGATGAATGGGGCGCTGTCAGGGCCCCTCTCGTGGAGGATAAAAATCATGCTTTTTCCCTCATTACACATCCCATGCGAGCTTGTAATGATAAAACCTCATCCAAATCACACATTGCAGCTCAATATTCAGTGAGGACAGGGCCTTTTTAAGTCGAAATGTGCAAAAAAGCATCCTATCGCTCTGAAACGGCTGTTTTGCTCTCCACCACATTTACTGTCAGACTGGCCGAATTAGACCGATTCTGCCTCTTTCTTGCCTCTACATGTGAAGAACAGGGTGCTTGTGAGCATATGGTGCAGTTTCAAGCAGGTAGCTGGCTTGGAACGGGGCCGGTGGGGCAGAGCAATCCTAGCGGCTCGCCCGAGCAGTGGAAGCCGGCGAGGGTGCGCGTTCAGCCGGATGAATGGGGCGCTGTCAGGGCCCCTCTCGTGGAGGATAAAAATCATGCTTTTTCCCTCATTACACATCCCATGCGAGCTTGTAATGATAAAACCTCATCCAAATCACACATTGCAGCTCAATATTCAGTGAGGACAGGGCCTTTTTAAGTCGAAATGTGCAAAAAAGCATCCTATCGCTCTGAAACGGCTGTTTTGCTCTCCACCACATTTACTGTCAGACTGGCCGAATTAGACCGATTCTGCCTCTTTCTTGCCTCTACATGTGAAGAACAGGGTGCTTGTGAGCATATTGTGCAGTTTCAAGCAGGTAGCTGGCTTGGAACGGGGCCGGTGGGGCAGAGCAATCCTAGCGGCTCGCCCGAGCAGTGGAAGCCGGCGAGGGTGCGCGTTCAGCCGGATGAATGGGGCGCTGTCAGGGCCCCTCTCGTGGAGGATAAAAATCATGCTTTTTCCCTCATTACACATCCCATGCGAGCTTGTAATGATAAAACCTCATCCAAATCACACATTGCAGCTCAATATTCAGTGAGGACAGGGCCTTTTTAAGTCGAAATGTGCAAAAAAGCATCCTCTCGCTCTGAAACGGCTGTTTTGCTCTCCACCACATTTACTGTCAGACTGGCCGAATTAGACCGATTCTGCCTCTTTCTTGCCTCTGCATGTGAAGAACAGGGTGCTTGTGAGCATATTGTGCAGATTCACGCAGGTAGCTGGCTTGGAACGGGGCCGGTGGGGCAGAGCAATCCTAGCGGCTCGCCCGAGCAGTGGAAGCCGGCGAGGGTGCGCGTTCAGCCGGATGAATGGGGCGCTGTCAGGGCCCCTCTCGTGGAGGATAAAAAACATGCTTTTTCCCTCATTACACATCCCATGCGAGCTTGTAATGATAAAACCTCATCCAAATCACACATTGCAGCTCAATATTCAGTGAGGACAGGGCCTTTTTAAGTCGAAATGTGCAAAAAAGCATCCTCTCGCTCTGAAACGGCTGTTTTGCTCTCCACCACATTAACTGTCAGACTGGCCGAATTAGACCGATTCTGCCTCTTTCTTGCCTCTACATGTGAAGAACAGGGTGCTTGTGAGCATATTGTGCAGTTTCAAGAAGGTAGCTGGCTTGGAACGGGGCCGGTGGGGCAGAGCAATCCTAGCGGCTCGCCCGAGCAGTGGAAGCCGGCGAGGGTGCTCGTTCAGCCGGATGAATGGGGCGCTGTCAGTGCCCCTCTCGTGGAGGATAAAAATCATGCTTTTTCCCTCATTACACATCCCATGCGAGCTTGTAATGATAAAACCTCATCCAAATCACACATTGCAGCTCAATATTCAGTGAGGACAGGGCCTTTTTAAGTCGAAATGTGCAAAAAAGCATCCTATCGCTCTGAAACGGCTGTTTTGCTCTCCACCACATTTACTGTCAGACTGGCCGAATTAGACCGATTCTGCCTCTTTCTTGCCTCTACATGTGAAGAACAGGGTTCTTGTGAGCATATTGTGCAGTTTCACGCAGGTAGCGGGCTTGGAACGGGACCGGTGGGGCAGAGCAATCCTAGCGGCTCGCCCGAGCAGTGGAAGCCGGCGAGGGTGCGCGTTCAGCCGGATGAATGGGGCGCTGTCAGGGCCCCTCTCGTGGAGGATAAAAATCATGCTTTTTCCCTCATTACACATCCCATGCGAGCTTGTAATGATAAAACCTCATCCAAATCACACATTGCAGCTCAATATTCAGTGAGGACAGGGCCTTTTTAAGTCGAAATGTGCAAAAAAGCATCCTATCGCTCTGAAACGGCTGTTTTGATCTCCACCACATTTACTGTCAGACTGGCCGAATTAGACCGATTCTGCCTCTTTCTTGCCTCTACATGTGAAGAACAGGGTGCTTGTGAGCATATTGTGCAGTTTCACGCAGGTAGCTGGCTTGGAACGGGACCGGTGGGGCAGAGCAATCCTAGCGGCTCGCCCGAGCAGTGGAAGCCGGCGAGGGTGCGCGTTCAGCCGGATGAATGGGGCGCTGTCAGGGCCCCTCTCGTGGAGGATAAAAATCATGCTTTTTCCCTCATTACACATCCCATGCGAGCTTGTAATGATAAAACCTCATCCAAATCACACATTGCAGCTCAATATTCAGTGAGGACAGGGCCTTTTTAAGTCGAAATGTGCAAAAAAGCATCCTATCGCTCTGAAACGGCTGTTTTGATCTCCACCACATTTACTGTCAGACTGGCCGAATTAGACCGATTCTGCCTCTTTCTTGCCTCTACATGTGAGGAACAGGGTGCTTGTGGGCATATTGTGCAGTTTCAAGCAGGTAGCTGGCTTGGAACGGGACCGGTGGGGCAGAGCAATCCTAGCGGCTCGCCCGAGCAGTGGAAGCCGGCGAGGGTGCGCGTTCAGCCGGATGAATGGGGCGCTGTCAGGGCCCCTCTCGTGGAGGATAAAAATCATGCTTTTTCCCTCATTACACATCCCATGCGAGCTTGTAATGATAAAACCTCATCAAAATCACACATTGCAGCTCAATATTCAGTGAGGACAGGGCCTTTTTAAGTCGAAATGTGCAAAAAAGCATCCCATCGCTCTGAAACGGCTGTTTTGCTCTCCACCACATTTACTGTCAGACTGGCCGAATTAGACCGATTCTGCCTCTTTCTTGCCTCTACATGTGAAGAACAGGGTGCTTGTGAGCATATTGTGCAGTTTCAAGCAGGTAGCTGGCTTGGAACGGGGCCGGTGGGGCAGAGCAATCCTAGCGGCTCGCCCGAGCAGTGGAAGCCGGCGAGGGTGCGCGTTCAGCCGGATGAATGGGGCGCTGTCAGGGCCCCTCTCGTGGAGGATAAAAATCATGCTTTTTCCCTCATTACACATCCCATGCGAGCTTGTAATGAAAAAACCTCATCCAAATCACACATTGCAGCTCAATATTCAGTGAGGACAGGGCCTTTTTAAGTCGAAATGTGCAAAAAAGCATCCTATCGCTCTGAAACGGCTGTTTTGCTCTCCACCACATTTACTGTCAGACTGGCCGAATTAGACCGATTCTGCCTCTTTCTTGCCTCTACATGTGAAGAACAGGGTGCTTGTGAGCATATTGTGCAGTTTCAAGCAGGTAGCTGGCTTGGAACGGGGCCGGTGGGGCAGAGCAATCCTAGCGGCTCGCCCGAGCAGTGGAAGCCGGCGAGGGTGCGCGTTCAGCCGGATGAATGGGGCGCTGTCAGGGCCCCTCTCGTGGAGGATAAAAATCATGCTTTTTCCCTCATTACACATCCCATGCGAGCTTGTAATGATAAAACCTCATCCAAATCACACATTGCAGCTCAATATTCAGTGAGGACAGGGCCTTTTTAAGTCGAAATGTGCAAAAAAGCATCCTATCGCTCTGAAACGGCTGTTTTGCTCTCCACCACATTTACTGTCAGACTGGCCGAATTAGACCGATTCTGCCTCTTTCTTGCCTCTACATGTGAAGAACAGGGTGCTTGTGAGCATATTGTGCAGTTTCAAGCAGGTAGCTGGCTTGGAACGGGACCGGTGGGGCAGAGCAATCCTAGCGGCTCGCCCGATCAGTGGAAGCCGGCGAGGGTGCGCGTTCAGCCGGATGAATGGGGCGCTGTCAGGGCCCCTCTCGTGGAGGATAAAAATCATGCTTTTTCCCTCATTACACATCCCATGCGAGCTTGTAATGATAAAACCTCATCCAAATCACACATTGCAGCTCAATATTCAGTGAGGACAGGGCCTTTTTAAGTCGAAATGTGCAAAAAAGCATCCTATCGCTCTGAAACGGCTGTTTTGCTCTCCACCACATTTACTGTCAGACTGGCCGAATTAGACCGATTCTGCCTCTTTCTTGCCTCTACATGTGAAGAACAGGGTGCTTGTGAGCATATTGTGCAGTTTCAAGCAGGTAGCTGGCTTGGAACGGGACCGGTGGGGCAGAGCAATCCTAGCGGCTCGCCCGAGCAGTGGAAGCCGGCGAGGGTGCGCGTTCAGCCGGATGAATGGGGCGCTGTCAGGGCCCCTCTCGTGGAGGATAAAAATCATGCTTTTTCCCTCATTACACATCCCATGCGAGCTTGTAATGATAAAACCTCATCCAAATCACACATTGCAGCTCAATATTCAGTGAGGACAGGGCCTTTTTAAGTCGAAATGTGCAAAAAAGCATCCTATCGCTCTGAAACGGCTGTTTTGCTCTCCACCACATTTACTGTCAGACTGGCCGAATTAGACCGATTCTGCCTCTTTCTTGCCTCTACATGTGAAGAACAGGGTGCTTGTGAGCATATGGTGCAGTTTCAAGCAGGTAGCTGGCTTGGAACGGGGCCGGTGGGGCAGAGCAATCCTAGCGGCTCGCCCGAGCAGTGGAAGCCGGCGAGGGTGCGCGTTCAGCCGGATGAATGGGGCGCTGTCAGGGCCCCTCTCGTGGAGGATAAAAATCATGCTTTTTCCCTCATTACACATCCCATGCGAGCTTGTAATGATAAAACCTCATCCAAATCACACATTGCAGCTCAATATTCAGTGAGGACAGGGCCTTTTTAAGTCGAAATGTGCAAAAAAGCATCCTATCGCTCTGAAACGGCTGTTTTGCTCTCCACCACATTTACTGTCAGACTGGCCGAATTAGACCGATTCTGCCTCTTTCTTGCCTCTACATGTGAAGAACAGGGTGCTTGTGAGCATATTGTGCAGTTTCAAGCAGGTAGCTGGCTTGGAACGGGACCGGTGGGGCAGAGCAATCCTAGCGGCTCGCCCGAGCAGTGGAAGCCGGCGAGGGTGCGCGTTCAGCCGGATGAATGGGGCGCTGTCAGGGCCCCTCTCGTGGAGGATAAAAATCATGCTTTTTCCCTCATTACACATCCCATGCGAGCTTGTAATGATAAAACCTCATCCAAATCACACATTGCAGCTCAATATTCAGTGAGGACAGGGCCTTTTTAAGTCGAAATGTGCAAAAAAGCATCCTATCGCTCTGAAACGGCTGTTTTGCTCTCCACCACATTTACTGTCAGACTGGCCGAATTAGACCGATTCTGCCTCTTTCTTGCCTCTGCATGTGAAGAACAGTGTGCTTGTGAGCATATTGTGCAGTTTCAAGCAGGTAGCTGGCTTGGAACGGGACCGGTGGGGCAGAGCAATCCTAGCGGCTCGCCCGAGCAGTGGAAGCCGGCGAGGGTGCGCGTTCAGCCGGATGAATGGGGCGCTGTCAGGGCCCCTCTCGTGGAGGATAAAAATCATGCTTTTTCCCTCATTACACATCCCATGCGAGCTTGTAATGATAAAACCTCATCCAAATCACACATTGCAGCTCAATATTCAGTGAGGACAGGGCCTTTTTAAGTCGAAATGTGCAAAAAAGCATCCTATCGCTCTGAAACGGCTGTTTTGCTCTCCACCACATTTACTGTCAGACTGGCCGAATTAGACCGATTCTGCCTCTTTCTTGCCTCTACATGTGAAGAACAGGGTGCTTGTGAGCATATGGTGCAGTTTCAAGCAGGTAGCTGGCTTGGAACGGGGCCGGTGGGGCAGAGCAATCCTAGCGGCTCGCCCGAGCAGTGGAAGCCGGCGAGGGTGCGCGTTCAGCCGGATGAATGGGGCGCTGTCAGGGCCCCTCTCGTGGAGGATAAAAATCATGCTTTTTCCCTCATTACACATCCCATGCGAGCTTGTAATGATAAAACCTCATCCAAATCACACATTGCAGCTCAATATTCAGTGAGGACAGGGCCTTTTTAAGTCGAAATGTGCAAAAAAGCATCCTATCGCTCTGAAACGGCTGTTTTGCTCTCCACCACATTTACTGTCAGACTGGCCGAATTAGACCGATTCTGCCTCTTTCTTGCCTCTGCATGTGAAGAACAGGGTGCTTGTGAGCATATGGTGCAGTTTCAAGCAGGTAGCTGGCTTGGAACGGGGCCGGTGGGGCAGAGCAATCCTAGCGGCTCGCCCGAGCAGTGGAAGCCGGCGAGGGTGCGCGTTCAGCCGGATGAATGGGGCGCTGTCAGGGCCCCTCTCGTGGAGGATAAAAATCATGCTTTTTCCCTCATTACACATCCCATGCGAGCTTGTAATGATAAAACCTCATCCAAATCACACATTGCAGCTCAATATTCAGTGAGGACAGGGCCTTTTTAAGTCGAAATGTGCAAAAAAGCATCCTATCGCTCTGAAACGGCTGTTTTGCTCTCCACCACATTTACTGTCAGACTGGCCGAATTAGACCGATTCTGCCTCTTTCTTGCCTCTACATGTGAAGAACAGGGTGCTTGTGAGCATATTGTGCAGTTTCAAGCAGGTAGCTGGCTTGGAACGGGACCGGTGGGGCAGAGCAATCCTAGCGGCTCGCCCGAGCAGTGGAAGCCGGCGAGGGTGCGCGTTCAGCCGGATGAATGGGGCGCTGTCAGGGCCCCTCTCGTGGAGGATAAAAATCATGCTTTTTCCCTCATTACACATCCCATGCGAGCTTGTAATGATAAAACCTCATCCAAATCACACATTGCAGCTCAATATTCAGTGAGGACAGGGCCTTTTTAAGTCGAAATGTGCAAAAAAGCATCCTATCGCTCTGAAACGGCTGTTTTGCTCTCCACCACATTTACTGTCAGACTGGCCGAATTAGACCGATTCTGCCTCTTTCTTGCCTCTACATGTGAAGAACAGGGTGCTTGTGAGCATATTGTGCAGTTTCACGCAGGTAGCTGGCTTGGAACGGGGCCGGTGGGGCAGAGCAATCCTAGCGGCTCGCCCGAGCAGTGGAAGCCGGCGAGGGTGCGCGTTCAGCCGGATGAATGGGGCGCTGTCAGGGCCCCTCTCGTGGAGGATAAAAATCATGCTTTTTCCCTCATTACACATCCCATGCGAGCTTGTAATGATAAAACCTCATCCAAATCACACATTGCAGCTCAATATTCAGTGAGGACAGGGCCTTTTTAAGTCGAAATGTGCAAAAAAGCATCCTATCGCTCTGAAACGGCTGTTTTGCTCTCCACCACATTTACTGTCAGACTGGCCGAATTAGACCGATTCTGCCTCTTTCTTGCCTCTGCATGTGAAGAACAGGGTGCTTGTGAGCATATTGTGCAGTTTCAAGCAGGTAGCTGGCTTGGAACGGGACCGGTGGGGCAGAGCAATCCTAGCGGCTCGCCCGAGCAGTGGAAGCCGGCGAGGGTGCGCGTTCAGCCGGATGAATGGGGCGCTGTCAGGGCCCCTCTCGTGGAGGATAAAAATCATGCTTTTTCCCTCATTACACATCCCATGCGAGCTTGTAATGATAAAACCTCATCCAAATCACACATTGCAGCTCAATATTCAGTGAGGACAGGGCCTTTTTAAGTCGAAATGTGCAAAAAAGCATCCTATCGCTCTGAAACGGCTGTTTTGCTCTCCACCACATTTACTGTCAGACTGGCCGAATTAGACCGATTCTGCCTCTTTCTTGCCTCTACATGTGAAGAACAGGGTGCTTGTGAGCATATTGTGCAGTTTCAAGCAGGTAGCTGGCTTGGAACGGGACCGGTGGGGCAGAGCAATCCTAGCGGCTCGCCCGAGCAGTGGAAGCCGGCGAGGGTGCGCGTTCAGCCGGATGAATGGGGCGCTGTCAGGGCCCCTCTCGTGGAGGATAAAAATCATGCTTTTTCCCTCATTACACATCCCATGCGAGCTTGTAATGATAAAACCTCATCCAAATCACACATTGCAGCTCAATATTCAGTGAGGACAGGGCCTTTTTAAGTCGAAATGTGCAAAAAAGCATCCTATCACTCTGAAACGGCTGTTTTGCTCTCCACCACATTTACTGTCAGACTGGCCGAATTAGACCGATTCTGCCTCTTTCTTGCCTCTGCATGTGAAGAACAGGGTGCTTGTGAGCATATTGTGCAGTTTCAAGCAGATAGCTGGCTTGGAACGGGACCGGTGGGGCAGAGCAATCCTAGCGGCTCGCCCGAGCAGTGGAAGCCGGCGAGGGTGCGCGTTCAGCCGGATGAATGGGGCGCTGTCAGGGCCCCTCTCGTGGAGGATAAAAATCATGCTTTTTCCCTCATTACACATCCCATGCGAGCTTGTAATGATAAAACCTCATCCAAATCACACATTGCAGCTCAATATTCAGTGAGGACAGGGCCTTTTTAAGTCGAAATGTGCAAAAAAGCATCCTATCGCTCTGAAACGGCTGTTTTGCTCTCCACCACATTTACTGTCAGACTGGCCGAATTAGACCGATTCTGCCTCTTTCTTGCCTCTACATGTGAAGAACAGGGTGCTTGTGAGCATATTGTGCAGTTTCAAGCAGGTAGCTGGCTTGGAACGGGACCGGTGAGGCAGAGCAATCCTAGCGCCTCGCCCGAGCAGTGGAAGCCGGCGAGGGTGCGCGTTCAGCCGGATGAATGGGGCGCTGTCAGGGCCCCTCTCGTGGAGGATAAAAATCATGCTTTTTCCCTCATTACACATCCCATGCGAGCTTGTAATGATAAAACCTCATCCAAATCACACATTGCAGCTCAATATTCAGTGAGGACAGGGCCTTTTTAAGTCGAAATGTGCAAAAAAGCATCCTATCGCTCTGAAACGGCTGTTTTGCTCTCCACCACATTTACTGTCAGACTGGCCGAATTAGACCGATTCTGCCTCTTTCTTGCCTCTACATGTGAAGAACAGGGTGCTTGTGAGCATATGGTGCAGTTTCAAGCAGGTAGCTGGCTTGGAACGGGGCCGGTGGGGCAGAGCAATCCTAGCGGCTCGCCCGAGCAGTGGAAGCCGGCGAGGGTGCGCGTTCAGCCGGATGAATGGGGCGCTGTCAGGGCCCCTCTCGTGGAGGATAAAAATCATGCTTTTTCCCTCATTACACATCCCATGCGAGCTTGTAATGATAAAACCTCATCCAAATCACACATTGCAGCTCAATATTCAGTGAGGACAGGGCCTTTTTAAGTCGAAATGTGCAAAAAAGCATCCTATCGCTCTGAAACGGCTGTTTTGCTCTCCACCACATTTACTGTCAGACTGGCCGAATTAGACCGATTCTGCCTCTTTCTTGCCTCTGCATGTGAAGAACAGGGTGCTTGTGAGCATATGGTGCAGTTTCAAGCAGGTAGCTGGCTTGGAACGGGGCCGGTGGGGCAGAGCAATCCTAGCGGCTCGCCCGAGCAGTGGAAGCCGGCGAGGGTGCGCGTTCAGCCGGATGAATGGGGCGCTGTCAGGGCCCCTCTCGTGGAGGATAAAAATCATGCTTTTTCCCTCATTACACATCCCATGCGAGCTTGTAATGATAAAACCTCATCCAAATCACACATTGCAGCTCAATATTCAGTGAGGACAGGGCCTTTTTAAGTCGAAATGTGCAAAAAAGCATCCTATCGCTCTGAAACGGCTGTTTTGCTCTCCACCACATTTACTGTCAGACTGGCCGAATTAGACCGATTCTGCCTCTTTCTTGCCTCTACATGTGAAGAACAGGGTGCTTGTGAGCATATTGTGCAGTTTCAAGCAGGTAGCTGGCTTGGAACGGGACCGGTGGGGCAGAGCAATCCTAGCGGCTCGCCCGAGCAGTGGAAGACGGCGAGGGTGCGCGTTCAGCCGGATGAATGGGGCGCTGTCAGGGCCCCTCTCGTGGAGGATAAAAATCATGCTTTTTCCCTCATTACACATCCCATGCGAGCTTGTAATGATAAAACCTCATCCAAATCACACATTGCAGCTCAATATTCAGTGAGGACAGGGCCTTTTTAAGTCGAAATGTGCAAAAAAGCATCCTATCGCTCTGAAACGGCTGTTTTGCTCTCCACCACATTTACTGTCAGACTGGCCGAATTAGACCGATTCTGCCTCTTTCTTGCCTCTACATGTGAAGAACAGGGTGCTTGTGAGCATATTGTGCAGTTTCACGCAGGTAGCTGGCTTGGAACGGGGCCGGTGGGGCAGAGCAATCCTAGCGGCTCGCCCGAGCAGTGGAAGCCGGCGAGGGTGCGCGTTCAGCCGGATGAATGGGGCGCTGTCAGGGCCCCTCTCGTGGAGGATAAAAATCATGCTTTTTCCCTCATTACACATCCCATGCGAGCTTGTAATGATAAAACCTCATCCAAATCACACATTGCAGCTCAATATTCAGTGAGGACAGGGCCTTTTTAAGTCGAAATGTGCAAAAAAGCATCCTATCGCTCTGAAACGGCTGTTTTGCTCTCCACCACATTTACTGTCAGACTGGCCGAATTAGACCGATTCTGCCTCTTTCTTGCCTCTGCATGTGAAGAACAGGGTGCTTGTGAGCATATTGTGCAGTTTCAAGCAGGTAGCTGGCTTGGAACGGGACCGGTGGGGCAGAGCAATCCTAGCGGCTCGCCCGAGCAGTGGAAGCCGGCGAGGGTGCGCGTTCAGCCGGATGAATGGGGCGCTGTCAGGGCCCCTCTCGTGGAGGATAAAAATCATGCTTTTTCCCTCATTACACATCCCATGCGAGCTTGTAATGATAAAACCTCATCCAAATCACACATTGCAGCTCAATATTCAGTGAGGACAGGGCCTTTTTAAGTCGAAATGTGCAAAAAAGCATCCTATCGCTCTGAAACGGCTGTTTTGCTCTCCACCACATTTACTGTCAGACTGGCCGAATTAGACCGATTCTGCCTCTTTCTTGCCTCTACATGTGAAGAACAGGGTGCTTGTGAGCATATTGTGCAGTTTCAAGCAGGTAGCTGGCTTGGAACGGGACCGGTGGGGCAGAGCAATCCTAGCGGCTCGCCCGAGCAGTGGAAGCCGGCGAGGGTGCGCGTTCAGCCGGATGAATGGGGCGCTGTCAGGGCCCCTCTCGTGGAGGATAAAAATCATGCTTTTTCCCTCATTACACATCCCATGCGAGCTTGTAATGATAAAACCTCATCCAAATCACACATTGCAGCTCAATATTCAGTGAGGACAGGGCCTTTTTAAGTCGAAATGTGCAAAAAAGCATCCTATCGCTCTGAAACGGCTGTTTTGCTCTCCACCACATTTACTGTCAGACTGGCCGAATTAGACCGATTCTGCCTCTTTCTTGCCTCTACATGTGAAGAACAGGGTGCTTGTGAGCATATTGTGCAGTTTCAAGCAGGTAGCTGGCTTGGAACGGGACCGGTGGGGCAGAGCAATCCTAGCGGCTCGCCCGAGCAGTGGAAGCCGGCGAGGGTGCGCGTTCAGCCGGATGAATGGGGCGCTGTCAGGGCCCCTCTCGTGGAGGATAAAAATCATGCTTTTTCCCTCATTACACATCCCATGCGAGCTTGTAATGATAAAACCTCATCCAAATCACACATTGCAGCTCAATATTCAGTGAGGACAGGGCCTTTTTAAGTCGAAATGTGCAAAAAAGCATCCTATCGCTCTGAAACGGCTGTTTTGCTCTCCACCACATTTACTGTCAGACTGGCCGAATTAGACCGATTCTGCCTCTTTCTTGCCTCTACATGTGAAGAACAGGGTGCTTGTGAGCATATTGTGCAGTTTCACGCAGGTAGCTGGCTTGGAACGGGGCCGGTGGGGCAGAGCAATCCTAGCGGCTCGCCCGAGCAGTGGAAGCCGGCGAGGGTGCGCGTTCAGCCGGATGAATGGGGCGCTGTCAGGGCCCCTCTCGTGGAGGATAAAAATCATGCTTTTTCCCTCATTACACATCCCATGCGAGCTTGTAATGATAAAACCTCATCCAAATCACACATTGCAGCTCAATATTCAGTGAGGACAGGGCCTTTTTAAGTCGAAATGTGCAAAAAAGCATCCTATCGCTCTGAAACGGCTGTTTTGCTCTCCACCACATTTACTGTCAGACTGGCCGAATTAGACCGATTCTGCCTCTTTCTTGCCTCTGCATGTGAAGAACAGGGTGCTTGTGAGCATATTGTGCAGTTTCAAGCAGGTAGCTGGCTTGGAACGGGACCGGTGGGGCAGAGCAATCCTAGCGGCTCGCCCGAGCAGTGGAAGCCGGCGAGGGTGCGCGTTCAGCCGGATGAATGGGGCGCTGTCAGGGCCCCTCTCGTGGAGGATAAAAATCATGCTTTTTCCCTCATTACACATCCCATGCGAGCTTGTAATGATAAAACCTCATCCAAATCACACATTGCAGCTCAATATTCAGTGAGGACAGGGCCTTTTTAAGTCGAAATGTGCAAAAAAGCATCCTATCACTCTGAAACGGCTGTTTTGCTCTCCACCACATTTACTGTCAGACTGGCCGAATTAGACCGATTCTGCCTCTTTCTTGCCTCTGCATGTGAAGAACAGGGTGCTTGTGAGCATATTGTGCAGTTTCAAGCAGGTAGCTGGCTTGGAACGGGACCGGTGGGGCAGAGCAATCCTAGCGGCTCGCCCGAGCAGTGGAAGCCGGCGAGGGTGCGCGTTCAGCCGGATGAATGGGGCGCTGTCAGGGCCCCTCTCGTGGAGGATAAAAATCATGCTTTTTCCCTCATTACACATCCCATGCGAGCTTGTAATGATAAAACCTCATCCAAATCACACATTGCAGCTCAATATTCAGTGAGGACAGGGCCTTTTTAAGTCGAAATGTGCAAAAAAGCATCCTATCGCTCTGAAACGGCTGTTTTGCTCTCCACCACATTTACTGTCAGACTGGCCGAATTAGACCGATTCTGCCTCTTTCTTGCCTCTGCATGTGAAGAACAGGGTGCTTGTGAGCATATTGTGCAGTTTCAAGCAGGTAGCTGGCTTGGAACGGGACCGGTGGGGCAGAGCAATCCTAGCGGCTCGCCCGAGCAGTGGAAGCCGGCGAGGGTGCGCGTTCAGCCGGATGAATGGGGCGCTGTCAGGGCCCCTCTCGTGGAGGATAAAAATCATGCTTTTTCCCTCATTACACATCCCATGCGAGCTTGTAATGATAAAACCTCATCCAAATCACACATTGCAGCTCAATATTCAGTGAGGACAGGGCCTTTTTAAGTCGAAATGTGCAAAAAAGCATCCTATCGCTCTGAAACGGCTGTTTTGCTCTCCACCACATTTACTGTCAGACTGGCCGAATTAGACCGATTCTGCCTCTTTCTTGCCTCTACATGTGAAGAACAGGGTGCTTGTGAGCATATTGTGCAGTTTCAAGCAGGTAGCTGGCTTGGAACGGGACCGGTGGGGCAGAGCAATCCTAGCGGCTCGCCCGAGCAGTGGAAGCCGGCGAGGGTGCGCGTTCAGCCGGATGAATGGGGCGCTGTCAGGGCCCCTCTCGTGGAGGATAAAAATCATGCTTTTTCCCTCATTACACATCCCATGCGAGCTTGTAATGATAAAACCTCATCCAAATCACACATTGCAGCTCAATATTCAGTGAGGACAGGGCCTTTTTAAGTCGAAATGTGCAAAAAAGCATCCTATCGCTCTGAAACGGCTGTTTTGCTCTCCACCACATTTACTGTCAGACTGGCCGAATTAGACCGATTCTGCCTCTTTCTTGCCTCTACATGTGAAGAACAGGGTGCTTGTGAGCATATTGTGCAGTTTCAAGCAGGTAGCTGGCTTGGAACGGGACCGGTGGGGCAGAGCAATCCTAGCGGCTCGCCCGAGCAGTGGAAGCCGGCGAGGGTGCGCGTTCAGCCGGATGAATGGGGCGCTGTCAGGGCCCCTCTCGTGGAGGATAAAAATCATGCATTTTCCCTCATTACACATCCCATGCGAGCTTGTAATGATAAAACCTCATCCAAATCACACATTGCAGCTCAATATTCAGTGAGGACAGGGCCTTTTTAAGTCGAAATGTGCAAAAAAGCATCCTATCGCTCTGAAACGGCTGTTTTGCTCTCCACCACATTTACTGTCAGACTGGCCGAATTAGACCGATTCTGCCTCTTTCTTGCCTCTACATGTGAAGAACAGGGTGCTTGTGAGCATATGGTGCAGTTTCAAGCAGGTAGCTGGCTTGGAACGGGGCCGGTGGGGCAGAGCAATCCTAGCGGCTCGCCCGAGCAGTGGAAGCCGGCGAGGGTGCGCGTTCAGCCGGATGAATGGGGCGCTGTCAGGGCCCCTCTCGTGGAGGATAAAAATCATGCTTTTTCCCTCATTACACATCCCATGCGAGCTTGTAATGATAAAACCTCATCCAAATCACACATTGCAGCTCAATATTCAGTGAGGACAGGGCCTTTTTAAGTCGAAATGTGCAAAAAAGCATCCTATCGCTCTGAAACGGCTGTTTTGCTCTCCACCACATTTACTGTCAGACTGGCCGAATTAAACCGATTCTGCCTCTTTCTTGCCTCTGCATGTGAAGAACAGGGTGCTTGTGAGCATATGGTGCAGTTTCAAGCAGGTAGCTGGCTTGGAACGGGGCCGGTGGGGCAGAGCAATCCTAGCGGCTCGCCCGAGCAGTGGAAGCCGGCGAGGGTGCGCGTTCAGCCGGATGAATGGGGCGCTGTCAGGGCCCCTCTCGTGGAGGATAAAAATCATGCTTTTTCCCTCATTACACATCCCATGCGAGCTTGTAATGATAAAACCTCATCCAAATCACACATTGCAGCTCAATATTCAGTGAGGACAGGGCCTTTTTAAGTCGAAATGTGCAAAAAAGCATCCTATCGCTCTGAAACGGCTGTTTTGCTCTCCACCACATTTACTGTCAGACTGGCCGAATTAGACCGATTCTGCCTCTTTCTTGCCTCTACATGTGAAGAACAGGGTGCTTGTGAGCATATTGTGCAGTTTCAAGCAGGTAGCTGGCTTGGAACGGGACCGGTGGGGCAGAGCAATCCTAGCGGCTCGCCCGAGCAGTGGAAGCCGGCGAGGGTGCGCGTTCAGCCGGATGAATGGGGCGCTGTCAGGGCCCCTCTCGTGGAGGATAAAAATCATGCTTTTTCCCTCATTACACATCCCATGCGAGCTTGTAATGATAAAACCTCATCCAAATCACACATTGCAGCTCAATATTCAGTGAGGACAGGGCCTTTTTAAGTCGAAATGTGCAAAAAAGCATCCTATCGCTCTGAAACGGCTGTTTTGCTCTCCACCACATTTACTGTCAGACTGGCCGAATTAGACCGATTCTGCCTCTTTCTTGCCTCTACATGTGAAGAACAGGGTGCTTGTGAGCATATTGTGCAGTTTCAAGCAGGTAGCTGGCTTGGAACGGGACCGGTGGGGCAGAGCAATCCTAGCGGCTCGCCCGAGCAGTGGAAGCCGGCGAGGGTGCGCGTTCAGCCGGATGAATGGGGCGCTGTCAGGGCCCCTCTCGTGGAGGATAAAAATCATGCTTTTTCCCTCATTACACATCCCATGCGAGCTTGTAATGATAAAACCTCATCCAAATCACACATTGCAGCTCAATATTCAGTGAGGACAGGGCCTTTTTAAGTCGAAATGTGCAAAAAAGCATCCTATCACTCTGAAACGGCTGTTTTGCTCTCCACCACATTTACTGTCAGACTGGCCGAATTAGACCGATTCTGCCTCTTTCTTGCCTCTGCATGTGAAGAACAGGGTGCTTGTGAGCATATTGTGCAGTTTCAAGCAGGTAGCTGGCTTGGAACGGGACCGGTGGGGCAGAGCAATCCTAGCGGCTCGCCCGAGCAGTGGAAGCCGGCGAGGGTGCGCGTTCAGCCGGATGAATGGGGCGCTGTCAGGGCCCCTCTCGTGGAGGATAAAAATCATGCTTTTTCCCTCATTACACATCCCATGCGAGCTTGTAATGATAAAACCTCATCCAAATCACACATTGCAGCTCAATATTCAGTGAGGACAGGGCCTTTTTAAGTCGAAATGTGCAAAAAAGCATCCTATCGCTCTGAAACGGCTGTTTTGCTCTCCACCACATTTACTGTCAGACTGGCCGAATTAGACCGATTCTGCCTCTTTCTTGCCTCTGCATGTGAAGAACAGGGTGCTTGTGAGCATATTGTGCAGTTTCAAGCAGGTAGCTGGCTTGGAACGGGACCGGTGGGGCAGAGCAATCCTAGCGGCTCGCCCGAGCAGTGGAAGCCGGCGAGGGTGCGCGTTCAGCCGGATGAATGGGGCGCTGTCAGGGCCCCTCTCGTGGAGGATAAAAATCATGCTTTTTCCCTCATTACACATCCCATGCGAGCTTGTAATGATAAAACCTCATCCAAATCACACATTGCAGCTCAATATTCAGTGAGGACAGGGCCTTTTTAAGTCGAAATGTGCAAAAAAGCATCCTATCACTCTGAAACGGCTGTTTTGCTCTCCACCACATTTACTGTCAGACTGGCCGAATTAGACCGATTCTGCCTCTTTCTTGCCTCTGCATGTGAAGAACAGGGTGCTTGTGAGCATATTGTGCAGTTTCAAGCAGGTAGCTGGCTTGGAACGGGACCGGTGGGGCAGAGCAATCCTAGCGGCTCGCCCGAGCAGTGGAAGCCGGCGAGGGTGCGCGTTCAGCCGGATGAATGGGGCGCTGTCAGGGCCCCTCTCGTGGAGGATAAAAATCATGCTTTTTCCCTCATTACACATCCCATGCGAGCTTGTAATGATAAAACCTCATCCAAATCACACATTGCAGCTCAATATTCAGTGAGGACAGGGCCTTTTTAAGTCGAAATGTGCAAAAAAGCATCCTATCGCTCTGAAACGGCTGTTTTGCTCTCCACCACATTTACTGTCAGACTGGCCGAATTAGACCGATTCTGCCTCTTTCTTGCCTCTACATGTGAAGAACAGGGTGCTTGTGAGCATATTGTGCAGTTTCAAGCAGGTAGCTGGCTTGGAACGGGACCGGTGGGGCAGAGCAATCCTAGCGGCTCGCCCGAGCAGTGGAAGCCGGCGAGGGTGCGCGTTCAGCCGGATGAATGGGGCGCTGTCAGGGCCCCTCTCGTGGAGGATAAAAATCATGCTTTTTCCCTCATTACACATCCCATGCGAGCTTGTAATGATAAAACCTCATCCAAATCACACATTGCAGCTCAATATTCAGTGAGGACAGGGCCTTTTTAAGTCGAAATGTGCAAAAAAGCATCCTATCGCTCTGAAACGGCTGTTTTGCTCTCCACCACATTTACTGTCAGACTGGCCGAATTAGACCGATTCTGCCTCTTTCTTGCCTCTACATGTGAAGAACAGGGTGCTTGTGAGCATATTGTGCAGTTTCAAGCAGGTAGCTGGCTTGGAACGGGACCGGTGGGGCAGAGCAATCCTAGCGGCTCGCCCGAGCAGTGGAAGCCGGCGAGGGTGCGCGTTCAGCCGGATGAATGGGGCGCTGTCAGGGCCCCTCTCGTGGAGGATAAAAATCATGCATTTTCCCTCATTACACATCCCATGCGAGCTTGTAATGATAAAACCTCATCCAAATCACACATTGCAGCTCAATATTCAGTGAGGACAGGGCCTTTTTAAGTCGAAATGTGCAAAAAAGCATCCTATCGCTCTGAAACGGCTGTTTTGCTCTCCACCACATTTACTGTCAGACTGGCCGAATTAGACCGATTCTGCCTCTTTCTTGCCTCTACATGTGAAGAACAGGGTGCTTGTGAGCATATGGTGCAGTTTCAAGCAGGTAGCTGGCTTGGAACGGGGCCGGTGGGGCAGAGCAATCCTAGCGGCTCGCCCGAGCAGTGGAAGCCGGCGAGGGTGCGCGTTCAGCCGGATGAATGGGGCGCTGTCAGGGCCCCTCTCGTGGAGGATAAAAATCATGCTTTTTCCCTCATTACACATCCCATGCGAGCTTGTAATGATAAAACCTCATCCAAATCACACATTGCAGCTCAATATTCAGTGAGGACAGGGCCTTTTTAAGTCGAAATGTGCAAAAAAGCATCCTATCGCTCTGAAACGGCTGTTTTGCTCTCCACCACATTTACTGTCAGACTGGCCGAATTAAACCGATTCTGCCTCTTTCTTGCCTCTGCATGTGAAGAACAGGGTGCTTGTGAGCATATGGTGCAGTTTCAAGCAGGTAGCTGGCTTGGAACGGGGCCGGTGGGGCAGAGCAATCCTAGCGGCTCGCCCGAGCAGTGGAAGCCGGCGAGGGTGCGCGTTCAGCCGGATGAATGGGGCGCTGTCAGGGCCCCTCTCGTGGAGGATAAAAATCATGCTTTTTCCCTCATTACACATCCCATGCGAGCTTGTAATGATAAAACCTCATCCAAATCACACATTGCAGCTCAATATTCAGTGAGGACAGGGCCTTTTTAAGTCGAAATGTGCAAAAAAGCGTCCTATCGCTCTGAAACGGCTGTTTTGCTCTCCACCACATTTACTGTCAGACTGGCCGAATTAGACCGATTCTGCCTCTTTCTTGCCTCTGCATGTGAAGAACAGGGTGCTTGTGAGCATATTGTGCAGTTTCAAGCAGGTAGCTGGCTTGGAACGGGACCGGTGGGGCAGAGCAATCCTAGCGGCTCGCCCGAGCAGTGGAAGCCGGCGAGGGTGCGCGTTCAGCCGGATGAATGGGGCGCTGTCAGGGCCCCTCTCGTGGAGGATAAAAATCATGCTTTTTCCCTCATTACACATCCCATGCGAGCTTGTAATGATAAAACCTCATCCAAATCACACATTGCAGCTCAATATTCAGTGAGGACAGGGCCTTTTTAAGTCGAAATGTGCAAAAAAGCATCCTATCGCTCTGAAACGGCTGTTTTGCTCTCCACCACATTTACTGTCAGACTGGCCGAATTAGACCGATTCTGCCTCTTTCTTGCCTCTACATGTGAAGAACAGGGTGCTTGTGAGCATACTGTGCAGTTTCACGCAGGTAGCTGGCTTGGAACGGGACCGGTGGGGCAGATCAATCCTAGCGGCTCGCCCGAGCAGTGGAAGCCGGCGAGGGTGCGCGTTCAGCCGGATGAATGGGGCGCTGTCAGGGCCCCTCTCGTGGAGGATAAAAATCATGCTTTTTCCCTCATTACACATCCCATGCGAGCTTGTAATGACAAAACCTCATCCAAATCACACATTGCAGCTCAATATTCAGTGAGGACAGGGCCTTTTTAAGTCGAAATGTGCAAAAAAGCATCCTATCGCTCTGAAACGGCTGTTTTGCTCTCCACCACATTTACTGTCAGACTGGCCGAATTAGACCGATTCTGCCTCTTTCTTGCCTCTACATGTGAAGAACAGGGTGCTTGTGAGCATATTGTGCAGTTTCACGCAGGTAGCTGGCTTGGAACGGGACCGGTGGGGCAGAGCAATCCTAGCGGCTCGCCCGAGCAGTGGAAGCCGGCGAGGGTGCGCGTTCAGCCGGATTGAATGGGGCGCTGTCAGGGCCCCTCTCGTGGAGGATAAAAATCATGCTTTTTCCCTCATTACACATCCCATGCGAGCTTGTAATGATAAACCTCATCCAAATCACACATTGCAGCTCAATATTCAGTGAGGACAGGGCCTTTTTAAGTCGAAATGTGCAAAAAAGCATCCTATCGCTCTGAAACGCGCTGTTTTGCTCTCCACCACATTTTACTGTCAGACTGGCCCGAATTAGACCGATTCTGCCTCTTTCTTGCCTCTACATGTGAAGAACAGGGTGCTTGTGAGCATATTGTGCAGTTTCAAGCAGGTAGCTGGCTTGGAACGGGACCGGTGGGGCAGAGCAATCCTAGCGGCTCGCCCGAGCAGTGGAAGCCGGCGAGGGTGCGCGTTCAGCCGAATGAATGGGGCGCTGTCAGGGCCCCTCTCGTGGAGGATAAAAATCATGCTTTTTCCCTCATTACACATCCATGCGAGCTTGTAATGATAAAACCTCATCCAAATCACACATTGCAGCTCAATATTCAGTGAGGACAGGGCCTTTTTAAGTCGAAATGTGCAAAAAAGCATCCTATCGCTCTGAAACGGCTGTTTTGCTCTCCACCACATTTACTGTCAGACTGGCCGAATTAGACCGATTCTGCCTCTTTCTTGCCTCTGCATGTGAAGAACAGGGTGCTTGTGAGCATATTGTGCAGTTTCAAGCAGGTAGCTGGCTTGGAACGGGACCGGTGGGGCAGAGCAATCCTAGCGGCTCGCCCGAGCAGTGGAAGCCGGCGAGGGTGCGCGTTCAGCCGAATGAATGGGGCGCTGTCAGGGCCCCTCTCGTGGAGGATAAAAATCATGCTTTTCCCTCATTACACATCCCATGCGAGCTTGTAATGATAAACCTCATCCAAATCACACATTGCAGCTCAATATTCAGTGAGGACAGGGCCTTTTTAAGTCGAAATGTGCAAAAAAGCATCCTATCGCTCTGAAACGGCTGTTTTGCTCTCCACCACATTTACTGTCAGACTGGCCGAATTAGACCGATTCTGCCTCTTTCTTGCCTCTGCATGTGAAGAACAGGGTGCTTGTGAGCATATTGTGCAGTTTCAAGCAGGTAGCTGGCTTGGAACGGGACCGGTGGGGCAGAGCAATCCTAGCGGCTCGCCCGAGCAGTGGAAGCCGGCGAGGGTGCGCGTTCAGCCGGATGAATGGGGCGCTGTCAGGGCCCCTCTCGTGGAGGATAAAAATCATGCTTTTTCCCTCATTACACATCCCATGCGAGCTTGTAATGATAAAACCTCATCCAAATCACACATTGCAGCTCAATATTCAGTGAGGACAGGGCCTTTTTAAGTCGAAATGTGCAAAAAAGCATCCTATCGCTCTGAAACGGCTGTTTTGCTCTCCACCACATTTACTGTCAGACTGGCCGAATTAGACCGATTCTGCCTCTTTCTTGCCTCTACATGTGAAGAACAGGGTGCTTGTGAGCATATTGTGCAGTTTCAAGCAGGTAGCTGGCTTGGAACGGGACCGGTGGGGCAGAGCAATCCTAGCGGCTCGCCCGAGCAGTGGAAGCCGGCGAGGGTGCGCGTTCAGCCGATGAATGGGGCGCTGTCAGGGCCCCTCTCGTGGAGGATAAAAATCATGCTTTTTCCCTCATTACACATCCCATGCGAGCTTGTAATGATAAAACCTCATCCAAATCACACATTGCAGCTCAATATTCAGTGAGGACAGGGCCTTTTTAAGTCGAAATGTGCAAAAAAAGCATCCTATCGCTCTGAAACGGCTGTTTTGCTCTCCACCACATTTACTGTCAGACTGGCCGAATTAGACCGATTCTGCCTCTTTCTTGCCTCTACATGTGAAGAACAGGGTGCTTGTGAGCATACTGTGCAGTTTCACGCAGGTAGCTGCTTGGAACGGGACCGGTGGGCAGATCAATCCTAGCGGCTCGCCCGAGCAGTGGAAAGCCGGCGAGGGTGCGCGTTCAGCCGGATGAATGGGGCGCTGTCAGGGCCCCTCTCGTGGAGGATAAAAATCATGCTTTTTCCCTCATTACACATCCCATGCGAGCTTGTAATGAAAAACCTCATCCAAATCACACATTGCAGCTCAATATTCAGTGAGGACAGGGCCTTTTTAAGTCGAAATGTGCAAAAAAAGCATCCTATCGCTCTGAAACGGCTGTTTTGCTCTCCACCACATTTACTGTCAGACTGGCCGAATTAGACCGATTCTGCCTCTTTCTTGCCTCTACATGTGAAGAACAGGGTGCTTGTGAGCATATTGTGCAGTTTCACGCAGGTAGCTGGCTTGGAACGGGACCGGTGGGGCAGAGCAATCCTAGCGGCTCGCCCGAGCAGTGGAAGCCGGCGAGGGTGCGCGTTCAGCCGGATGAATGGGGCGCTGTCAGGGCCCCTCTCGTGGAGGATAAAAATCATGCTTTTTCCCTCATTACACATCCCATGCGAGCTTGTAATGACAAAACCTCATCCAAATCACACATTGCAGCTCAATATTCAGTGAGGACAGGGCCTTTTTAAGTCGAAATGTGCAAAAAAGCATCCTATCGCTCTGAAACGCTGTTTTGCTCTCCACCACATTTACTGTCAGACTGGCCGAATTAGACCGATTCTGCCTCTTTCTTGCCTCTACCATGTGAAGAACAGGGTGCTTGTGAGCATATTGTGCAGTTTCAAGCAGGTAGCTGGCTTGGAACGGGACCGGTGGGGCAGAGCAATCCTAGCGGCTCGCCCGAGCAGTGGAAGCCGGCGAGGGTGCGCGTTCAGCCGAATGAATGGGGCGCTGTCAGGGCCCCTCTCGTGGAGGATAAAAATCATGCTTTTTCCCTCATTACACATCCCATGCGAGCTTGTAATGATAAAACCTCATCCAAATCACACATTGCAGCTCAATATTCAGTGAGGACAGGGCCTTTTTAAGTCGAAATGTGCAAAAAAGCATCCTATCGCTCTGAAACGGCTGTTTTGCTCTCCACCACATTTACTGTCAGACTGGCCGAATTAGACCGATTCTGCCTCTTTCTTGCCTCTGCATGTGAAGAACAGGGTGCTTGTGAGCATATTGTGCAGTTTCAAGCAGGTAGCTGGCTTGGAACGGGACCGGTGGGGCAGAGCAATCCTAGCGGCTCGCCCCGAGCAGTGGAAGCCGGCGAGGGTGCGCGTTCAGCCGAATGAATGGGGCGCTGTCAGGGCCCCTCTCCGTGGAGGATAAAAATCATGCTTTTTCCCTCGACTTACACATCCCATGCGAGCTTGTAATGATAAAACCTCATCCAAATCACACATTGCAGCTCAATATTCAGTGAGGACAGGGCCTTTTTAAGTCGAAATGTGCAAAAAAGCATCCTATCGCTCTGAAACGGCTGTTTTGCTCTCCACCACATTTACTGTCAGACTGGCCGAATTAGACCGATTCTGCTCTTTCTTGCCTCTGCATGTGAAGAACAGGGTGCTTGTGAGCATATTGTGCAGTTTCAAGCAGGTAGCTGGCTTGGAACGGGACCGGTGGGGCAGAGCAATCCTAGCGGCTCGCCCGAGCAGTGGAAGCCGGCGAGGGTGCGCGTTCAGCCGGATGAATGGGGCGCTGTCAGGGCCCCTCTCGTGGAGGATAAAAATCATGCTTTTTCCCTCATTACACATCCCATGCGAGCTTGTAATGATAAAACCTCATCAAATCACACATTGCAGCTCAATATTCAGTGAGGACAGGGCCTTTTTAAGTCGAAATGTGCAAAAAAGCATCCTATCGCTCTGAAACGGCTGTTTTGCTCTCCACCACATTTACTGTCAGACTGGCCGAATTAGACCGATTCTGCCTCTTTCTTGCCTACATGTGAAGAACAGGTGCTTGTGAGCATATTGTGCAGTTTCAAGCAGGTAGCTGGCTTGGAACGGGACCGGTGGGGCAGAGCAATCCTAGCGGCTCGCCCGAGCAGTGGAAGCCGGCGAGGGTGCGCGTTCAGCCGGATGAATGGGGCGCTGTCAGGGCCCCTCTCGTGGAGGATAAAAATCATGCTTTTTCCTCATTACACATCCCATGCGAGCTTGTAATGACAAAACCTCATCCAAATCACACATTGCAGCTCAATATTCAGTGAGGACAGGCCTTTTTAAGTCGAAATGTGCAAAAAAGCATCCTATCGCTCTGAAACGGCTGTTTTGCTCTCCACCACATTACTGTCAGACTGGCCGAATTAGACCGATTCTGCCTCTTTCTTGCCTCTACATGTGAAGAACAGGGTGCTTGTGAGCATATTGTGCAGTTTCACGCAGGTAGCTGGCTTGGAACGGGACCGGTGGGGCAGAGCAATCCTAGCGGCTCGCCCGAGTAGTGGAAGCCGGCGAGGGTGCGCGTTCAGCCGGATGAATGGGGCGCTGTCAGGGCCCCTCTCGTGGAGGATAAAAATCATGCTTTTTCCCTCATTACACATCCCATGCGAGCTTGTAATGATAAAACCTCATCCAAATCACACATTGCAGCTCAATATTCAGTGAGGACAGGGCCTTTTTAAGTCGAAATGTGCAAAAAAGCATCCTATCGCTCTGAAACGGCTGTTTTGCTCTCCACCACATTTACTGTCAGACTGGCCGAATTAGACCGATTCTGCCTCTTTCTTGCCTCTACATGTGAAGAACAGGTGCTTGTGAGCATATTGTGCAGTTTCAAGCAGGTAGCTGGCTTGGAACGGGACCGGTGGGGCAGAGCAATCCTAGCGGCTCGCCCGAGCAGTGGAAGCCGGCGAGGGTGCGCGTTCAGCCGGATGAATGGGGCGCTGTCAGGGCCCCTCTCGTGGAGGATAAAAATCATGCTTTTTCCTCATTACACATCCCATGCGAGCTTGTAATGATAAAACCTCATCCAAATCACACATTGCAGCTCAATATTCAGTGAGGACAGGGCCTTTTTAAGTCGAAATGTGCAAAAAAGCGTCCTATCGCTCTGAAACGGCTGTTTTGCTCTCCACCACATTTACTGTCAGACTGGCCGAATTAGACCGATTCTGCCTCTTTCTTGCCTCTGCATGTGAAGACAGGGTGCTTGTGAGCATATTGTGCAGTTTCAAGCAGGTAGCTGGCTTGGAACGGGACCGGTGGGGCAGAGCAATCCTAGCGGCTCGCCCGAGCAGTGGAAGCCGGCGAGGGTGCGCGTTCAGCCGGAATGAATGGGGCGCTGTCAGGGCCCCTCTCGTGGAGGATAAAAATCATGCTTTTTCCCTCATTACACATCCCATGCGAGCTTGTAATGATAAAACCTCATCCAAATCACACATTGCAGCTCAATATTCAGTGAGGACAGGGCCTTTTTAAGTCGAAATGTGCAAAAAAGCGTCCTATCGCTCTGAAAACGGCTGTTTTGCTCTCCACCACATTTACTGTCAGACTGGCCGAATTAGACCGATTCTGCCTCTTTCTTGCCTCTGCATGTGAAGAACAGGGTGCTTGTGAGCATATTGTGCAGTTTCAAGCAGGTAGCTGGCTTGGAACGGGACCGGTGGGGCAGAGCAATCCTAGCGGCTCGCCCGAGCAGTGGAAGCCGGCGAGGGTGCGCGTTCAGACCGGATGAATGGGGCGCTGTCAGGGCCCCTCTCGTGGAGGATAAAAATCATGCTTTTTCCCTCATTACACATCCCATGCGAGCTTGTAATGATAAAACCTCATCCAAATCACACATTGCAGCTCAATATTCAGTGAGGACAGGGCCTTTTAAGTCGAAATGTGCAAAAAAGCATCCTATCGCTCTGAAACGGCTGTTTTGCTCTCCACCACATTTACTGTCAGACTGGCCGAATTAGACCGATTCTGCCTCTTTCTTGCCTCTACATGTGAAGAACAGGGTGCTTGTGAGCATACTGTGCAGTTTCACGCAGGTAGCTGGCTTGGAACGGGACCGGTGGGGCAGAGCAATCCTAGCGGCTCGCCCGAGCAGTGGAAGCCGGCGAGGGTGCGCGTTCAGCCGGATGAATGGGGCGCTGTCAGGGCCCCTCTCGTGGAGGATAAAAATCATGCTTTTTCCCTCATTCACATCCCATGCGAGCTTGTAATGATAAAACCTCATCCAAATCACACATTGCAGCTCAATATTCAGTGAGGACAGGGCCTTTTTAAGTCGAAATGTGCAAAAAAGCATCCTATCGCTCTGAAACGGCTGTTTTGCTCTCCACCACATTTACTGTCAGACTGCCGAATTAGACCGATTCTGCCTCTTTCCTGCCTCTACATGTGAAAACAGGGTGCTTGTGAGCATATTGTGCAGTTCAAGCAGGTAGCTGGCTTGGAACGGGACCGGTGGGGCAGAGCAATCCTAGCGGGCTCGCCCGAGCAGTGGAAGCCGGCGAGGGTGCGCGTTCAGCCGGATGAATGGGGCGCTGTCAGGGCCCCTCTCGTGGAGGATAAAAATCATGCTTTTTCCCTCATTACACATCCCATGCGAGCTTGTAATGATAAAACCTCATCCAAATCACACATTGCAGCTCAATATTCAGTGAGGACAGGGCTTTTTAAGTCGAAATGTGCAAAAAGCATCCTATCGCTCTGAAACGGCTGTTTTGCTCTCCACCACATTTACTGTCAGACTGGCCGAATTAGACCGATTCTGCCTCTTTCTTGCCTCTACATGTGAAGAACAGGTGCTTGTGAGCATATTGTGCAGTTTCAAGCAGGTAGCTGGCTTGGAACGTGACCGGTGGGGCAGAGCAATCCTAGCGGCTCGCCCGAGCAGTGGAAGCCGGCGAGGGTGCGCGTTCAGCCGGATGAATGGGGCGCTGTCAGGGCCCCTCTCGTGGAGGATAAAAATCATGCTTTTTCCTCATTACACATCCCATGCGAGCTTGTAATGATAAAACCTCATCCAAATCACACATTGCAGCTCAATATTCAGTGAGGACAGGGCCTTTTTAAGTCGAAATGTGCAAAAAAGCATCCTATCGCTCTGAAACGGCTGTTTTGCTCTCCACCACATTTACTGTCAGACTGGCCGAATTAGACCGATTCTGCCTCTTTCTTGCCTCTGCATGTGAAGAACAGGGTGCTTGTGAGCATATTGTGCAGTTTCAAGCAGGTAGCTGGCTTGGAACGGGACCGGTGGGGCAGAGCAATCCTAGCGGCTCGCCCGAGCAGTGGAAGCCGGCGAGGTGTGCGCGTTCAGCCGATGAATGGGGCGCTGTCAGGGCCCCCTCTCGTGGAGGATAAAAATCTATGCTTTTTCCCTCATTACACATCCATGCGAGCTTGTAATGATAAAACCTCATCAAATCACACATTGCAGCTCAATATTCAGTGAGGACAGGGCCTTTTTAAGTCGAAATGTGCAAAAAGCATCATATCGCTCTGAAACGGCTGTTTTGCTCTCCACCACATTTACTGTCAGACTGGCCGAATTAGACCGATTCTGCCTCTTTCTTGCCTCTACATGTGAAGAACAGGGTGCTTGTGAGCATACTGTGCAGTTTCACGCAGGTAGCTGGCTTGGAACGGGACCGGTGGGGCAGAGCAATCCTAGCGGCTCGCCCGAGCAGTGGAAGCCGGCGAGGGTGCGCGTTCAGCCGGATGAATGGGGCGCTGTCAGGGCCCCTCTCGTGGAGGATAAAAATCATGCTTTTTCCTCATTACACATCCATGCGAGCTTGTAATGATAAAACCTCATCCAAATCACACATTGCAGCTCAATATTCAGTGAGGACAGGGCCTTTTTAGTCGAAATGTGCAAAAAAGCATCCTATCGCTCTGAAACGGCTGTTTGCTCTCCACCACATTTACTGTCAGACTGGCCGAATTAGACCGATTCTGCCTCTTTCTTGCCTCTCATGTGAAGAACAGGGTGCTTGTGAGCATATTGTGCAGTTTCACGCAGGGTAGCTGGCTTGGAACGGGACCGGTGGGGCAGAGCAATCCTAGCGGCTCGCCCGAGCAGTGGAAGCCGGCGAGGGTGCGCGTTCAGCCGGATGAATGGGGCGCTGTCAGGGCCCCTCTCGTGGAGGATAAAAATCATGCTTTTTCCCTCATTACACATCCCATGCGAGCTTGTAATGAAAAACCTCATCCAAATCACACATTGCAGCTCAATATTCAGTGAGGACAGGGCCTTTTTAAGTCGAAATGTGCAAAAAGCATCCTATCGCTGTGAAACGGCTGTTTTGCTCTCCACCACATTTACTGTCAGACTGGCCGAATTAGACCGATTCTGCCTCTTTCTTGCCTCTACATGTGAAGAACAGGGTGCTTGTGAGCATACTGTGCAGTTTCACGCAGGTAGCTGGCTTGGAACGGGACCGGTGGGGCAGAGCAATCCTAGCGGCTCGCCCGAGCAGTGGAAGCCGGCGAGGGTGCGCGTTCAGCCGGATGAATGGGGCGCTGTCAGGGCCCCTCTCGTGGAGGATAAAAATCATGCTTTTTCCCTCATTACACATCCCATGCGAGCTTGTAATGATAAAACCTCATCCAAATCACACATTGCAGCTCAATATTCAGTGAGGACAGGGCCTTTTTAAGTCGAAATGTGCAAAAAAGCATCCTATCGCTCTGAAACGGCTGTTTTGCTCTCACCACATTTACTGTCAGACTGGCCGAATTAGACCGATTCTGCCTCTTTCTTGCCTCTACATGTGAAGAAACAGGGTGCTTGTGAGCATATTGTGCAGTTTCAAGCAGGTAGCTGGCTTGGAACGGGACGGTGGGGCAGAGCAATCCTAGCGGCTCGCCCGAGCAGTGGAAGCCGGCGAGGGTGCGCGTTCAGCCGGATGAATGGGGCGCTGTCAGGGCCCTCTCGTGAGGATAAAAATCATGCTTTTTCCCTCATTACACATCCCATGCGAGCTTGTAATGATAAAACCTCATCCAATCACACATTGCAGCTCAATATTCAGTGAGGACAGGGCCTTTTTAAGTCGAATGTGCAAAAAAAAGCATCCTATCGCTCTGAAACGGCTGTTTTGCTCTCCACCACATTTACTGTCAGACTGGCCGAATTAGACCGATTCTGCCTCTTTCTTGCCTCTACATGTGAAGAACAGGGTGCTTGTGAGCATATTGTGCAGTTTCAAGCAGGTAGCTGGCTTGGAACGTGACCGGTGGGGCAGAGCAATCCTAGCGGCTCGCCCGAGCAGTGGAAAGCCGGCGAGGGTGCGCGTTCAGCCGGATGAATGGGGCGCTGTCAGGGCCCCTCTCGTGGAGGATAAAAATCATGCTTTTTCCCTCATTACACAACCATGCGAGCTTGTAATGATAAAACCTCATCCAAATCACACATTGCAGCTCAATATTCAGTGAGGACAGGGCCTTTTTAAGTCGAAATGTGCAAAAAAGCATCCTATCGCTCTGAAACGGCTGTTTTGCTCTCCACCACATTTACTGTCAGACTGGCCGAATTAGACCGATTCTGCCTCTTTCTTGCCTCTGCATGTGAAGAACAGGGTGCTTGTGAGCATATTGTGCAGTTTCAAGCAGGTAGCTGGCTTGGAACGGGACCGGTGGGGCAGAGCAATCCTAGCGGCTCGCCCGAGCAGTGGAAGCCGGCGAGGGTGCGCGTTCAGCCGGATGAATGGGGCGCTGTCAGGGCCCCCTCTCGTGGAGGATAAAAATCATGCTTTTTCCCTCATTACACATCCCATGCGAGCTTGTAATGATAAACCTCATCAAATCACACTTGCAGCTCAATATTCAGTGAGGACAGGGCCTTTTTAAGTCGAAATGTGCAAAAAAGCATCATATCGCTCTGAAACGGCTGTTTTGCTCTCCACCACATTTACTGTCAGACTGGCCGAATTAGACGATTCTGCCTCTTTCTTGCCTCTACATGTGAAGAACAGGGTGCTTGTGAGCATACTGTGCAGTTTCACGCAGGTAGCTGGCTTGGAACGGACCGGGTGGGGCAGAGCAATCCTAGCGGCTCGCCCGAGCAGTGGAAGCCGGCGAGGGTGCGCGTTCAGCCGGATGAATGGGGCGCTGTCAGGGCCCCTCTCGTGGAGGATAAAAATCATGCTTTTTCCCTCATTACACATCCATGCGAGCTTGTAATGATAAAACCTCATCCAAATCACACATTGCAGCTCAATATTCAGTGAGGACAGGGCCTTTTTTAAGTCGAATGTGCAAAAAGCATCCTATCGCTCTGAAACGGCTGTTTTGCTCTCCACCACATTTACTGTCAGACTGGCCGAATTAGACCGATTCTGCCTCTTTCTTGCCTCTACATGTGAAGAACAGGGTGCTTGTGAGCATATTGTGCAGTTTCAAGCAGGTAGCTCGGCTTGGAACGGGACCGGTGGGGCAGAGCAATCCTAGCGGCTCGCCCCGAGCAGTGGAGCCGGCGAGGGTGCGCGTTCAGCCGGATTGAATGGGCGCTGTCAGGGCCCCTCTCGTGGAGGATAAAAATCATGCTTTTTCCCTCATTACACATCCCATGCGAGCTTGTAATGACAAACCTCATCCAAATCACACATTGCAGCTCAATATTCAGTGAGGACAGGGCCTTTTTAAGTCGAAATGTGCAAAAAAGCATCCTATCGCTCTGAAACGGCTGTTTTGCTCTCTCACCACATTTACTGTCAGACTGGCCGAATTAGACCGATTCTGCCTCTTTCTTGCCTCTACATGTGAAGAACAGGGTGCTTGTGAGCATATTGTGCAGTTTCACGCAGGTAGCTGGCTTGGAACGGGACCGGTGGGGCAGAGCAATCCTAGCGGCTCGCCCGAGCAGTGGAAGCCGGCGAGGGTGCGCGTTCAGCCGGATGAATGGGGGCGCTGTCAGGGCCCCTCTCGTGGAGGATAAAAATCATGCTTTTTCCCTCATTACACATCCCATGCGAGCTTGTAATGATAAAAACCTCATCCAAATCACACATTGCAGCTCAATATTCAGTGAGGACAGGGCCTTTTTAAGATCGAAATGTGCAAAAAGCATCCTATCGCTCTGAAACGGCTGTTTTGCTCTCCACCACAATTTACTGTCAGACTGGCCGAATTAGACCGATTCTGCCTCTTTCTTGCCTCTACATGTGAAGAACAGGGTGCTTGTGAGCATATTGTGCAGTTTCAAGCAGGTAGCTGGCTTGGGAACGGGACCGGTGGGGCAGAGCAATCCTAGCGGCTCGCCCGAGCAGTGGAAGCGGCGAGGGTGCGCGTTCAGCCGGATGAATGGGGCGCTGTCAGGGCCCCTCTCGTGGAGGATAAAAATCATGCTTTTTCCCTCATACACATCCCATGCGAGCTTGAATGACAAAACCTCATCCAAATCACACATTGCAGCTCAATATTCAGTGAGGACAGGGCCTTTTTAAGTCGAAATGTGCAAAAAAGCATCCTATCGCTCTGAAACGGCTGTTTTGCTCTCCACCACATTTACTGTCAGACTGGCCGAATTAGACCGATTCTGCCTCTTTCTTGCCTCTACATGTAAAGAACAGGTGCTTGTGAGCATATTGTGCAGTTTCACGCAGGTAGCTGGCTTGGAACGGACCGGTGGGGCAGAGCAATCCTAGCGGCTCGCCCGAGTAGTGGAAGCCGGCGAGGGTGCGCGTTCAGCCGATGAATGGGGCGCTGTCAGGGCCCCTCTCGTGGAGGATAAAAATCATGCTTTTTCCCTCATTACACATCCCATGCGAGCTTGTAATGATAAAACCTCATCCAAATCACACATTGCAGCTCAATATTCAGTGAGGACAGGGCCTTTTTAAGTCGAAATGTGCAAAAAAGCATCCTATCGCTCTGAAACGGCTGTTTTGCTCTCCACCACATTTACTGTCAGACTGGCCGAATTAGACCGATTCTGCCTCTTTCTTGCCTCTACATGTGAAGAACAGGGTGCTTGTGAGCATATTGTGCAGTTTCAAGCAGGTAGCTGGCTTGGAACGGGACCGGTGGGGCAGAGCAATCCTAGCGGCTCGCCCGAGCAGTGGAAGCCGGCGAGGGTGCGCGTTCAGCCGGATGAATGGGGGCGCTGTCAGGGCCCTCTCGTGGAGGATAAAAAATCATGCTTTTTCCCTCATTACACATCCATGCGAGCTTGTAATGATAAAACCTCATCCAAATCACACATTGCAGCTCAATATTCAGTGAGGACAGGGCCTTTTTAAGTCGAATGTGCAAAAAAGCGTCCTATCGCTCTGAACGGCTGTTTTGCTCTCCACCACATTTACTGTCAGACTGGCCGAATTAGACCGATTCTGCCTCTTTCTTGCCTCTGCATGTGAAGAACAGGGTGCTTGTGAGCATATTGTGCAGTTTCAAGCAGGTAGCTGGCTTGGAACGGGACCGGTGGGGCAGAGCAATCCTAGCGGCACGCCGAGCAGTGGAAGCCGGCGAGGGTGCGCGTTCAGCCGGATGAATGGGGCGCTGTCAGGGCCCCTCTCGTGGAGGAATAAAAATCATGCTTTTTCCCTCATTACACATCCCATGCGAGCTTGTAATGATAAACCTCATCCAAATCACACATTGCAGCTCAATATTCAGTGAGGACAGGGCCTTTTTAAGTCGAAATGTGCAAAAAAGCGTCCTATCGCTCTGAAACGGCTGTTTGCTCTCACACCACATTACTGTCAGACTGGCCGAATTAGACCGATTCTGCCTCTTTCTTGCCTCTGCATGTGAAGAACAGGGTGCTTGTGAGCATATTGTGCAGTTTCAAGCAGGTAGCTGGCTTGGAACGGGACCGGTGGGGCAGAGCAATCCTAGCGGCTCGCCCGAGCAGTGGAAGCCGGCGAGGGTGCGCGTTCAGCCGGATGAATGGGGCGCTGTCGGGCCCCTCTCGTGGAGGATAAAAATCATGCTTTTTCCCTCATTACACATCCCATGCGAGCTTGTAATGATAAAACCTCATCCAAATCACACATTGCAGCTCAATATTCAGTGAGACAGGGCCTTTTAAGTCGAAATGTGCAAAAAAGCGTCCTATCGCTCTGAAACGGCTGTTTTGCTCTCCACCACATTTACTGTCAGACTGGCCGAATTAGACCGATTCTGCCTCTTTCTTGCCTCTGCATGTGAAGAAACAGGGTGCTTGTGAGCATATTGTGCAGTTTCAAGCAGGTAGCTGGCTTGGAACGGGACCGGTGGGGCAGAGCAATCCTAGCGGCTCGCCCGAGCAGTGGAAGCCGGCGAGGGTGCGCGTTCAGCCGGATGAATGGGGCGCTGTCAGGGCCCCTCTCGTGGAGGATAAAAATCATGCTTTTTCCCTCATTACACATCCCATGCGAGCTTGTAATGATAAAACCTCATCCAAATCACACATTGCAGCTCAATATTCAGTGAGGACAGGGCCTTTTTAAGTCGAAATGTGCAAAAAAGCATCTATCGCTCTGAAACGGCTGTTTTGCTCTCCACCACATTTACTGACAGACTGGCCGAATTAGACCGATTCTGCCTCTTTCTTGCCTCTACATGTGAAGAACAGGGTGCTTGTGAGCATATTGTGCAGTTTCAAGCAGGTAGCTGGCTTGGAACGGGACCGGTGGGGCAGAGCAATCCTAGCGGCTCGCCCGAGCAGTGAAGCCGGCGAGGGTGCGCGTTCAGCCGGATGAATGGGGCGCTGTCAGGGCCCCTCTCGTGGAGGATAAAAATCATGCTTTTTCCCTCATTACACATCCCATGCGAGCTTGTAATGACAAAACCTCATCCAATCACACATTGCAGCTCAATATTCAGTGAGGACAGGGCCTTTTTAAGTCGAAATGTGCAAAAAAGCATCCTATCGCTCTGAAACGGCTGTTTGCTCTCCACCACATTTACTGTCAGACTGGCCGAATTAGACCGATTCTGCCTCTTTCTTGCCGCTACATGTGAAGAACAGGGGGCTTGTGAGCATATTGTGCAGTTTCACGCAGGTAGCTGGCTTGGAACGGGACCGGTGGGGCAGAGCAATCCTAGCGGCTCGCCCGAGCAGTGGAAGCCGGCGAGGGTGCGCGTTCAGCCGGATGAATGGGGCGCTGTCAGGGCCCCTCTCGTGGAGGATAAAATCATGCTTTTTCCCTCATTACACATCCCATGCGAGCTTGTAATGACAAAACCTCATCCAAATCACACATTGCAGCTCAATATTCAGTGAGGACAGGGCTTTTTAAGTCGAAATGTGCAAAAAAGCGTCCTATCGCTCTGAAACGGCTGTTTTGCTCTCCACCACATTTACTGTCAGACTGGCCGAATTAGACCGATTCTGCCTCTTCTTGCCTCTGCATGTGAAGAACAGGGTGCTTGTGAGCATATTGTGCAGTTTCAAGCAGGTAGCTGGCTTGGAACGGGACCGGTGGGGCAGAGCAATCCTAGCGGCTCGCCCGAGCAGTGGAAGCCGGCGAGGGTGCGCGTTCAGCCGGATGAATGGGGCGCTGTCAGGGCCCCTCTCGTGGATGATAAAAATCATTGCTTTTTCCTCATTACACATCCCATGCGAGCTTGTAATGATAAAACCTCATCCAAATCACACATTGCAGCTCAATATTCAGTGAGGACAGGGCCTTTTTAAGTCGAAATGTGCAAAAAAGCATCCTATCGCTCTGAAACGGCTGTTT